>NW_015633548.1:227768-244645 GCF_001515625.1 Sinocyclocheilus rhinocerous
AAACATGAGGGTGAGTAGATGATGTCAGAATTTTAAGCACGTGACCTGTGAAGGTGTGTGTGTGTGTGTGTACCTACTTAACCATATTTTGGGGACAAATCTGTACCCAAAAGTGTGCTACACCTGACAAAATCTCCAGAAACCTCCCTTTGGGGACGTCCTCATTTGTAAAACTGGCATAAAAATAAAGTAAACAAAGTTTTTTTGAACTTGTAAAAATGCAGAAAGTTTTCTGTGAGGGGTAGGGGTGGGTTTAGGTTAAAAAGTGTATAACGATCTGTATATAAAAACAATAGAAGTCTATGTAATGTCCCCATTTAGATGCGAGTGCGCGTTTTTGTGACAAATGAGGACATAAATTTGTATAATGACAAGGGTATGACATAGGTATTACAAGGAGAAGGTGACTTTTCAGGACATTACCCCATGTCCCAACTTTTCAAAACGCATATAAATCACACAGAATGGAGTGTATTGAAATCTGAAATAGCACAAAGTTTCCTGTGAGGGGTAGGTTTAGAGGTAGGGTTGGTGTAGGGCAATAGCACATACAGTTTGTACAGTATAAAAACCATTACGCCTATGGGATGTCCCGACTTTTCACAAAAACAAACCTGTGTGTGTGTGTGTGTAAAATAGTATATAAGTCTGGCGAGTTAACAAATTTACTAGCCAATGGCGATTATATTGCCAAGGTGTGCGTAGAGGGTTGAAAAGAAAGAGAGAGGGAGAGATTAAGTGCATGTGAATACTTGCGTCTGTGAGTCTCTCAGCAGTAGCGTCTATTAATAGCGAATCTAAGTTGAACTGCTTCAAGAACCTCGCTACTGAGAAATGTCATGTAGCTTTTCAGCTGCGAAACTATTTTATTGATAGATTCACGGGGCAGCCGCAGCACTGACAACAAGTTTCTGTCCGTACCGTGTGTGTGTACGTCTGTGAGAGAGAACGGGAGAAAGCGTGATTTCTGTACATAAAAAAAGGTTGAAGACATGGAAATAGTTTGTCATTTTTACCCTATTGTTTTGTTATATTTATTTGCTCAATGTCTTGAGCAATAGAGAGAAGTGCATCTTTACGGATTATGATTATAATGAAAGAGGGTTTTTTTTACATTTGTTTTATTTCGTTAAGCAGTAATTTAAAGCCTTCTATAGATATATTTGTCATGTCTGTGAGGCATGTATTCGCTGAGTTTCGGTTCATTTTTGTGAAGCGCTCCTGTTCAAGACGAGATGGCAGAAAGCGCATCATGTTTGTTTTCTTTATTTTATAAAAGTACAATGTTTTGTTGATACTGTGAGTGCACACAAATACAAGTATACACTTTACAGTTCCGAATGATGTATTATTTTTACTTTCAGCAAAAATGACAGCGTAGGCTATTTTAAGTTGTTTCCATGTCCTGCAAAGCGTGCTTTAGCTTCCACTCTCCGCACAAACTTGGATATAGCGCACATTTATTACAGCGCAGATTTAACGTTTAAACATTGTTATAGGCTTGAACTGTTTTAGTAGATCTAGATTTTATTTTAGGCAAGTCGTGATGATTTGAGAAGGCTAAATTAATCAAACATAGGCGATCAGCTCACTGTCTGCCGCTGCCCGCTTCGTAGTTACTTTAAAAAACAAAAACGTACATTTAACGAACGAAAAATGCTCCAAATGTTATTCTCAATTAACTTAATAAAAAAATAAAAAAAATTAAATAATCATTTTGCCATTACATACAAAACTGAACTATTTGAATAGCTTAAAGAGTATTAGAAGCTGTTTTGGAAGAAGGGGGGGAGAGAGACTGGCTTGGGTAAGGCTCGGGCCGGTAATTCTGATAAGCTTTCGGACAAGGGCCGGGGCCTGAGCGTCTCGGGCCAGGGCCTAAATTAGAGGTCCGTGCAGGGCTCTACTGCCTTTGTCTTGTCTTCACTCAATTTAAAGTGCTCCCACACAGCTGAGGTCTTCGGCACTTTTGTCTTCTCTTCAAGATTAACGGAATCATGACGTTCACTCATGGGCGATTCATATTCAAGCACGAATGAGAACCGTTTCACGGGGGATGCCAGGTTTGAAAAAAATATATATATATATTTGAATCTCAAAATTGAAAATCGAATGCCAACCCACCGAACGAATATTCTGGTCCAGCCATAGTGCATAGTGTTCATTACTTTTGAGTTAGCATTTATAATTTTCCATTTAAACTAAGTTTTTGTAATTTTATTAGTTTGATATTTCAGCTTTAAAGGGATAGTTCACCCAAAAATGAAAATCACAATTTAATCATCCTCATGTCATCCTAGGTGTATAAGAATTTCTTCTTTCAAATGAATAAATTTGGAATTATATTAAAAAATGTCCTGGCTCTTCCAAGCTTTATAATGGCAGTTAATAGCTGTTGAGACGTTCAAGTCCAATAAAAAGTGTCCATCGATCATCAAAAGTGCTCCACACAGCTTCAGAGGGTTAATAAATGCCTCCTGAAGCACAGTGATGTGTTTGTGTAAGAAAAACAGCCATATTTAAAACTTCAAACTGTAATCTCTAGCTTCTGCGGTCAGGAATTAGAAGTACAAAACAAAGATTTGTAAAGAAATGTTAGCGGATTTCGATATAAGCCAAGAGGAGACTGGTTTTCCTTTTTTGTAAACAAAACTTGGTTCTCACGAGACTAGCATATTCTCACCAGAGCTTACGCTGTGCCTACGTCAACTGCTGGAAGGCCACTCTGTCGTGAACGTGCGTACGACAGTTAGTGGAAGCTAGAGATTACAGTCTTATAAAGTTTTAAATATGGATATTTTTCTTACACAAACCCATTGCTTCACTTCACTTCAGAAGGCCTTTATGGAGCCGTGTGGAGCCCTTTTTATGATGGATAGATTAACTTTATTGGACTTCAAAATCTCAACACCCATTCACTGCCATTATAAAGCTTTGAAGAGCCAGAACACTTAATATAACGCCAATTGTATTCATCTGAAAGAACAAAGACATATACACCTAGGATGGCTTGAGGGTGAGTAAATTATGGAGTCATTTTCATTTTTGGGTGAACGATCCCCTTAATTCTTTATAAATATTTCAGTTAATTACCAAGGCAATACTTCCATGTTTTTTTTTTATCTAATATTTACATTTCCCATCTTCATTTCTGTATTATTCATGCTTTTTACTTATCCCACCTGTCTTTACTGTAGTGGTCATCACGAGGCGGAGGACCATCATCCCGACGTGACATCAGAGAATCTCTGCGAGGAGGGCCGTATGGGTCCCTGTCTCTGGACATTGGCGCTGTTAAACACATTGAGAAAATGATTTTATGGTTCAGATTATTAACGGTACAAATCTGTGCATGTTTGCCCAACTCACGTCTGCCCATTGGCCCAGAGGGTGCAGATCTCTTGGGTGGGGGTCCTCCATTCCGCACTGGGGGGCCTCTTTTCAGTGGTGGTGGCCCTCTGGATGACATGCCTTTAAAAAAGGGTTCTACAATACCTACGTTATCTTGGTAATATTTAGGCAGCAAGCATGCATATTAAGCATAGGCTCAGAACTTCTTAGAGGACAATCAGTTCAAACAGATCATCAAAATAGTGTCATCATGGCACAAATTAAAAAATGGGGTGGGGTATAAAGTTCTGAATGGTACCTCTGCTTGGTGGTCCCCGCATTCCACTTGGTGCTCCCCTGGACCCTCGTGGACCTCTAGCAGGGCCACGACTCCGTGTTGGTGGTGGACCACGGCGTCCTGAAGACTCAAACTGAGGTTTTGTGGCCTGTTCCACTTTAATAGGCTTTCCATCAAGAGGCTTTAACACAAGAAACAGACTTTTAGGAAACTCCTCTTAAATTAGACAGACAAATAGATACAAGCAAATGTGTGCTACCATTATGTAAGCTCAGAACTTCTTAGAGGACAATTGTGGACTATCAGTTCAAACAGATCACTGCCACAAATCTTCATCACAGCTCACACATCTGAAGTTCACACCATTACTACTCACCTTTCCATTCATTTCCCTTGCTGCATCTTTTGCGTCACCAGGATTTTCATAAGTTACAAATGCAAAGCCTCTAGATTTATTTGTTTCACGATCCTTCATCAACAGAACTACAAAAGACAAGTTGGAGGAAAACATATGATTACACCAAATGCTTCAATAACATTTTAGCTCTCATCTAAAACAAATTTCAATATTATATTAATTTTGCACAACCGAAAGAGTTCTACAAGCAAGTAATTTAAATCATACAAAAACTACAAGTACCTTCTGATATTCGGCCAAATTTGCTGAAATAGGCTTCAAGGACCTTCTCACTAGTTTCAGTGTTCAGGCCACCGATGAAGAGCTTCCCTGGTCGGTCTGCCTCAGCCATGCTTTCCACTATTGCCACTGCAGGGGAGAGACAATTATGCATGAGAATAGTCCAGTGTCTTTCGTCTTAGAAAAAGTAAATTAACAGCTTAAATCAGCATAAGCTGGTCTCTCATCCGGAATAACTCAAAAGTGCATAAAACCAGCAAACAGACCAACCTAACCATGTTGGGAGACCAGAGCACTAAACAATTTTAACAACATTACATGCTTAGGAGCAACGCAAAATGCCAGTACGTTGTTGCACGGTTAATGAAGTTAGAAAAGCTATTTGGTAACAGAAACACGTTTAATTTAATCGTTCTTTAAAGTAGATGGTTAACCCTGCAACCATGAGCTGTTAGGGCCTGCCTGGCTAGCTGCAGTTGTTGAACACGTGCAAAGACTAACTTACGAACCTTCACAAATATAGTTACAAAAGACACTAAACGTTTCGGTTTACCAGTTTGCATGACATTTACATGTGCATTTTAAAGCATGGCTCACAAAATGGCGGACGCTTAAAATCATAAAGCTACTGGCAGATGCAGCAGCTTGAGACCTCTTCAGGCCGTATGGCTAACTAACAACACATGTTTGATTAAGAACCTCATAAAGGCATGATAAACATTTAACCATAAAACAATATTTAGATTAAAGTACATAAGCGAATAACGCCACATGCAAATTCAAAATGGCGATTGAAATGTGCGTTTAGAAAAAAACATCTTGTCGTTTGCCATCTAACGTTACACGAGGCCATTTTCAGTTACCATCACAGCTGGTAAATATACATGGCTATGGAGCTAAGGTATTGCCAGATGAAACGTCCATCTACTAACCAAAAACCATGATTACATTTAGACGAATCTGTTTAAATTATCCATTTACTTACCTCAGGATCAACAGACAGAAACAAAAGCGCCTGCTGGTTTATATGTCTGTTTCGACCATAGACTGTATAAAAACAGGTTTCGACCCGCCCAGCACAGTCATTTACTCTATGGTCAGAAGAAGGAACTTAACGGTTTAAAAGTCTCTCACGCCCCCTACTGTCGTGTTTGCAAACTGTACTCATTTTAGTCCTGTATAGCGAAAACCGGCCACATCACAGCTGCACTCATTAATGAATCAGAATAGTACACAAAATAAATTAATAGAGTTTTAAATATGTATTTAAACTGTGTACTGCATTAAGATTCCAGTCATATGTGTAGCTAAATAAATGTTTGCATGAAGCGGGTCGCCTCAGGCATGAGATCATATGACCACACGAACAATATTACCCGCCTCAGAAATTTTCAAATGTATATTATATATTTGGAACTTACCTAATAATATAATAATTGTATTTTGTTTGCTATCCATTGGCCATTAAATATATGACAATTGACATAGATCATACTTTAAGTTAGAACTCTACTGAGTTGAGTGTTTCCATATCAAGTCAAGTCTGGCATTATTATTATTATTATTATTATTATTATTATTATTATTATTATTATTATTATTATTATTATTATTATTATTATTATTGTTATTATTGAAAAAGAAAGTTTCTTTTTACCTGTGGGACTGGTGGTAGTACTGCCATTTCCTTCAGGAAAACATTGATGAGCATTATGACAAACTTTACATATATGTAACAAAAAAGGGGAAAAATGAACGCTGTTAGGGCCTGCCTGGCTAGCTGCAGTTGTTGAACACGTGCAAAGACTAACTTACGAACCTTCACAAATATAGTTACAAAAGACACTAAACGTTTCGGTTTACCAGTTTGCATGACATTTACATGTGCATTTTAAAGCATGGCTCACAAAATGGCGGACGCTTAAAATCATAAAGCTACTGGCAGATGCAGCAGCTTGAGACCTCTTCAGGCCGTATGGCTAACTAACAACACATGTTTGATTAAGAACCTCATAAAGGCATGATAAACATTTAACCATAAAACAATATTTAGATTAAAGTACATAAGCGAATAACGCCACATGCAAATTCAAAATGGCGATTGAAATGTGCGTTTAGAAAAAAACATCTTGTCGTTTGCCATCTAACGTTACACGAGGCCATTTTCAGTTACCATCACAGCTGGTAAATATACATGGCTATGGAGCTAAGGTATTGCCAGATGAAACGTCCATCTACTAACCAAAAACCATGATTACATTTAGACGAATCTGTTTAAATTATCCATTTACTTACCTCAGGATCAACAGACAGAAACAAAAGCGCCTGCTGGTTTATATGTCTGTTTCGACCATAGACTGTATAAAAACAGGTTTCGACCCGCCCAGCACAGTCATTTACTCTATGGTCAGAAGAAGGAACTTAACGGTTTAAAAGTCTCTCACGCCCCCTACTGTCGTGTTTGCAAACTGTACTCATTTTAGTCCTGTATAGCGAAAACCGGCCACATCACAGCTGCACTCATTAATGAATCAGAATAGTACACAAAATAAATTAATAGAGTTTTAAATATGTATTTAAACTGTGTACTGCATTAAGATTCCAGTCATATGTGTAGCTAAATAAATGTTTGCATGAAGCGGGTCGCCTCAGGCATGAGATCATATGACCACACGAACAATATTACCCGCCTCAGAAATTTTCAAATGTATATTATATATTTGGAACTTCCCTAATAATATAATAATTGTATTTTGTTTGCTATCCATTGGCCATTAAATATATGACAATTGACATAGATCATACTTTAAGTTAGAACTCTACTGAGTTGAGTGTTTCCATATCAAGTCAAGTCTGGCATTATTATTATTATTATTATTATTATTATTATTGTTATTATTGAAAAAGAAAGTTTCTTTTTACCTGTGGGACTGGTGGTAGTACTGCCATTTCCTTCAGGAAAACATTGATGAGCATTATGACAAACTTTACATATATGTAACAAAAAAGGGGAAAAATGAACAAAAGCAGAAAATAAAGTAGATACAGCCTAAATATAATTAAATATTTATAATTAAATAAAACAAATAAACATGATTTAATTAATTGAAATATATTGATGGTATAAATATATTAATTACAAAATTAAACGTTTTCTTTTTATTAAAGTAACAAAAATGATACAAACACATTCAGGAGAACATGAAATAGCATCAATAGAAAGTTTCCCATGTAGCAGTAATTTGGAAAATACATACATACACAAAAAAGATCAAGATAAAAAATGTAATTAATACAAATTAAATTAAAAACGAAACGCTGTCATTAATCCAGTTTTGTAGATGAATTGGAGGAGGGGCCACCGGTGGGCGGGGTTATGTGCACAGTGAGGAAGTGACTCTGATACAAATCTTTCTTGAGTCAGTAGCAGCGGCGAGCTCGTTGTCTTGGTGATATTTTGTGTGGACTGTCACCGGTTAGTTTTATGGTTTGCTCCAGCAGAGTAAACCGGAATTCTCGCAGGACGCTGCTTTGAAAAATGAAGCCTTTAAATCCGCGTTTTATATTTTTGCTGAGTTTAACAGTAGTCAGCTCAAGCTTTGGATTCTACCTTCCGGGTTTAGCACCAGTCAGTTTTTGCGAGCAAAACTCGAAAGGAGATGCGGAGGAATGCCAGGTGAGCTTTTACTGTCCTGTACTTATTATTATACTTCCGTGTACAGACAGATGAGACATAACAAATAAAATACATGTTTAGGCATTGAGTTAATAAGCAAATTCTGAATTCTCTGCATTGCAAATTCATGTTCAAAATAAAAAGTGTTCATCTCTGAGATATGACTAATAGTCAACTGTCCCCTTGACCCCATTCCCCTGCTGCCAATCCAACAGACTGAGATACAGCTGTTTGTGAATAGACTGGACTCAGTGGAATCAGTCCTGCCTTATGAATATGATGCGTAAGTGTTCTTGATCTTTACAATATAAGCTTTATTATTATATCTGCATGCATTTCTATACAAGGACTGACCGGCGAGGGAATACTTTTTGCTTTAGGTTTGATTTTTGCAAAGATACGGATGAAAACAGGCCCTCAGAGAACCTTGGGCAGGTGTTATTTGGAGAAAGAATAGAGACGTCACCTTACAAGGTAAGAAATTGTTGTTTTTATTTTACGTTTTTTTTTTAATCATTGTAATTTAATATCATTGTGGCAGTGACATTTAGAAGATTACACACCTTGTTCATTGAGAGCTGGCATCTCGTTTGTCAAGTTTTACTAGTTGTAGTTGCAACTGACAGACACTTCTTCCTTTTGTGTTTTGTGTGTTTTGTTTTTTATAATGTCATATATAATCATATATTGTCGTATGATAAAGTTGATGTTATTTAGGCAGTGTATTCCTAGTTGTTACTATTCTGCATTAATGTGTTCAAATGAACTCCAGTGCTTCTCACATAATGGATAGATCCTTCATATACTGATTTTTGAAATTCTCCTTAGTTTTCATTTAAGGCTGACAAGGCTTGTGTGAAGGTCTGCACCAAATCGTATGATACAGGTTCAAGAGAAGACAAGTTAAAGTTGGACTTTCTAAAGAAAGGAATGGAGCTGAATTACCAGCACCACTGGTAAGTCTAGATGTGATGCCTACGGTAGGTGTGGTGGTAGCAATAACAAAATAAAAGTTGTCATCTTGACACAATAGACACAATATCAGTTTGTCATCGGAGGGTTGGGCATGTCATTCTTTACGCGATCTCTAATGGTTGGCCATAAAAGATAAGTGGGTTTGGTTTATCCTTAAACTTGTTTTGCAGGATTGTTGACAACATGCCAGTGACATGGTGTTACATTGTGGAGGACAAT
Organism: Sinocyclocheilus rhinocerous; assembly: GCF_001515625.1. NCBI lineage: Eukaryota > Metazoa > Chordata > Actinopteri > Cypriniformes > Cyprinidae > Sinocyclocheilus > Sinocyclocheilus rhinocerous. The sequence continues at coordinate 236,904 of NW_015633548.1, forward strand.
CAGAAAGTCTGCAACCCAGGATTTCCCATTGGATGTCTAGTGAACCAAGAAGGAAAGCCAAAGGATGCATGTGTGATAAATGTGAGAGAGACAGCTTTTTATGCTACTTTAGTTGTGAGCTGGCAGTCTGTGATGGAATAAATGTGATAGAATAAAAAGTTGGGGTAAATGCAATGAATTGAATATCAATTCTGTAAATGATGTTAAGACATTTTTTATTTAATTTTATTGTTGGAATAGGCTGTGATCCCTGTTTTAGGGATGGTGATACAAACATTTGATGTCTTTAAAATATCTATTTCTCAAGCATGGTTAAGTTTTTGTTAGATATTATGTCTTAAACATATAATACGTACATACCGTATTTGTGGAATGGACTAAAAATTAACTAACTGTTTTGGTTATTGAATCCTATATTGGTTTATTACTGACTGGTGTTCAAATATAATGGACCCTTTTCATATTTCACAGAAGAGGAAGTCATAATAATGGGCAAAAACTTTGCGCCTTTTTGCTCCACTAGCAAAAGAAAACATTCATGATATCATTTTTATGAGTTAACCAAAGAGGAAAAACACAGAGAGTGATTGTTAGTTGGAAGAGAGAAAGATGTCAGTTAGTAGTTGATTTGCCATCAATCCATCAGCCTTTGTATTAGAATTGCTTTGCTAACAAACTTGGCTACGTTTGCAATGTTAATATCTGTGGAAACAAGTCATCTGTGGAAAGTGTCCATTAAATAAAACTTTATATGTTAATTCACATGTTCAAAAACATTATTGGTTAAATTTTTACAGCATAATATAATAATATAAAATACATTATACATAAAAATACAAATAAAACTATATATGTTTATTCATTCATTCACATGTTATATAATATAATATAAAATGCATTACCAAGAACAGAACATTGACACAATGTGTTGCTGATTAATAACATTTCAACTTTTTTTTTTTTTTTTTCAAAATAAAATAAGGTAGAAAGATGCCTTTTTGATTTGTTTGATTATGACTAGCTTCTGACATTATTTTATCCACTCTTTTAGGCTGATTTCAACAAGAAGAACACTTACTATGTTTTCAACCATGTGGACATCACCATACATTACCACAGTGGAGATGAAACGAATGGGATGCATGCTCGACTTGTGGCGGCAACACTGGAACCTCGGAGGTCTAATTTTGCAACTAACTGTCTGTTACTAACTTGACTTGAAATGGTGTATTTAAGACCTCATTTTAGCTCTTGCTCCACTTTCTGTGGGCCTATATGATCAGTTTCAGATTTCATATTTAACTAGAATTGAAAGTTAGGCATAGTGACACCTGCTTGCAAGCACACTTTAATAAGAAAACCGAGAAAATATTTACTGTAATGCGCATAGAGTAGAACATTAGAGTTATCTCATCTGTAGTATAGTTTGTTACATAAGAGTAATGCATATGTGTTGACTGTTGGACAGCATAAAGCATAGTAATGACGAAAATCCAACATGTGAAGAAACTCCCATGGACATACCAGCAGATTTCAAGAGTAATCTCAAAGTCACCTACACTTATTCAGTTACATTTAAGGTAAGTTTGTTTATAGAGTCAGTACAATGAGATGGTTGGAAAGAACTATGTGTAATAAGAGTTTTTTTTTTTTCCTTTTCTAGCAAAATGATGATATTAGGTGGGCTTCTCGATGGGATTACATTTTGGTTTCCATGCCTCACAGTAACATTCAGTGGTTCAGGTGAGCACAAGCTGGTTGTAAATATCATCATACCATATCTCCATACATATATTAATGGCCCATCTTCATTTTATTTTTTCAGCATCATGAACTCTTTAGTCATTGTGCTCTTCCTGTCTGGCATGGTGGCCATGATCATGCTTAGAACACTGCACAAGGATATTGCCCGGTACAACCAGATGGACCAGGTACCTTGAATTTACTTTGTTCTCATTCCAATTTTTACCTAGATAACAGAAGAAATTAATGAGTCTGTAATGTCACCAGAGTATCTTGTGTCAACAGAGCTGACGCTCCCAAATACGCACAAACTGTTAGAGCAAATTTCCAGTTATATATTGTGTTTGTTTCTTGGGTTATGTAAATCCTAATGCTCAAGCACAGACAGACAGATAGCTTTTCTCTTAGTTTCAGTGTGATCTTATTTTTCTCATTTTAATAACCGTAAGAATACCTCCAGTCACTGAATCCTCTGTTGTGACATTCACAGGCAGACTGGGTTAAGATCCCTCCAGCTGCAAACGTTACCTATGTAAGCTTATTAGCTTATGTTGTCACTGGTGATTATGATATGAGGATTGTGTGGCTTCGGGAACTTGGTAAAACAAGTGTAAATATACAATACCATGCTCACCAATCAAGGTAAAGAAATGAAGGGAGCTAATTTGCAATGAATAGATAATGTCACTGATAAAGCATGTGTGGCACATACCATCTGCTTTTCCTTCACAATTTCAATAATTGAGTTTGACGACTGTCCATAATGATTTACCGGATGTCGTTCATGTGAGGTCATATTGAGATTTACTGTTATATCTCCTGCAGGAGGAAGCCCAGGAGGAGTCTGGCTGGAAGCAGGTACATGGTGACGTGTTCAGGCCGCCCAGGATGGGCATGCTTCTGTCCGTCTTCCTCGGACAGGGCACTCAGGTCTTCATCATGACCTTCATCACCCTTTGTAAGTGCATTGGAGCAGAAATGGATTAAATGTACTGCAGATTTTGTATTGTACAAAATAAACATAAAGGATTAATTCTCTAGTATTTTGAGAACACTTTAATATTTGAGTGCATTCCAGAAATGTGAACTTTTCTCCACTAATCCTTTATTTTTAATTAGTTTTTTTATGCGTAATATATGTTGTGATCAATTAAAAATTGTTGTACAGTTTGGTAATTTGTTATTTCTTATTACTGTCATCCTAGCATGGTCACACTTTATTTTAAGCTCCAGTTCTCACCATTAACAAACCATTAACTACGGCTTTTGCCTCAGTAAACTCCTAATTTGCTGTTTATTAATAGTTAGTAAGGAAGTTGTTAAGTTTAGGTATTGGGTAGGATTAGGGAAGTAGAATATGGTCATGCAGAATAATGTGCTTTATAAGTACTAATAAACAGTCAATATGTTAATAATAGGCATGCTAATAAGCAACTAGTTAATAGTGAGAATTGGTCCCTATACTAAAGTGTTACCAACAGCATTAAATGAAAAAAGTGACAATCCTGCTTTTCTCTTTAGTCTTGGCCTGCCTGGGCTTCCTGTCTCCAGCCAACAGAGGGGCTCTCATGACCTGTGCAGTAGTGTTGTGGGTTCTGCTTGGCACATCTGCTGGATACGTGTCTGCCAGACTCTATAAGAGTAAGGAAATATTGCAATATGGAACACTTATTTTACCTTATTTTCTTCTGGAATCATTATGAAAGCATTGTAATTTTTCATTTAAAGAGCTATTAATTTTTTCCTCTCTTCATTTCCTGCATTTTAATGTAGTCCACCTTAAATATGTTAAAGATTAATCAGAATGAGCTTTATTGCCAAGGAAGCTTATACAAACAAGGAATATATCTTGCTGAAAGGACCCTCCAGTGCAGAAAAAGTACAGACATACTTGAGGATAAAGGCAATAAAACAGAATATAACAATAATAAAAATGGGAAATAAAATGTAAACGTAATACAAATCAATACAGTGATTAAAAATATAGAAAATTCACAATATATAGAATTGTGAATGTGCCGATGTTATTTACAGATGTACAGTTTTGAAAAACCCTGTTGGCAGTTTTAATATTGATTGCTTCCCTTAATTCCCCTTGGTTTCATCAGCTTTCGGTGGTGAAAACTGGAAAACCAATGTTCTTCTCACCGCCTTTTTGTGTCCTGGGTAAGTTGAATACTGTCTTTATTGCAAACAGTAATAGATTTGCTGACAACAGGAACAAAATTATGTATGCCAGTATGCAGTTTCAGTATGCTATGTTTTTGCAGGATTGTGTTTGTGGATTTCTTCTTGATGAATCTGATCCTGTGGGTAGAGGGCTCCTCTGCTGCTGTTCCCTTTGGTACACTAGTGGCCATCCTGGCACTATGGTTTGGCATCTCTGTTCCTCTCACTTTTGTGGGTGCATTCTTCGGTTTCAAAAAACCAGTGAGTATGCCTTCTTTAACAGACCAACTTCTTAAGCACATTTTAAATTCCTGGCATTCTGACAGGTGCTCATTCCACACTTGAGAAATGACATTTAATAATTAGCTCCCAGATTTTGATACCCTTTCGCATTCCCATTTTTGTATTTCTGAGTATCTCTTTGAATCAGCTGTTATTGCGTTTCCCATCTGTTCCCAGCTTTTCTTTTGGCACGCTGTCATGCTATCATGAATGTGGGTGTGTTTTTGTTTTCCTGTTTTAACAGGGCATCGAGCCACCAGTGCAAACAAACCAGATCCCACGCCAAATTCCTCAGCAGTCCTTCTTCACCAAACCCGTGCCGGGCATCATCATGGGCGGCATCCTGCCCTTTGGCTGCATCTTCATCCAGCTCTTCTTCATCCTTAACAGCATTTGGTATGATTTTAAATCATATCATGCTGAAATGAGTTGATTTGAGGATTGATGTTTTGGTCCTAACGGTGCATGCAAATGTTTCTCTGCAGGTCTCATCAGATGTATTACATGTTTGGCTTCCTTTTCCTGGTCTTCATCATCTTGGTCATTACCTGCTCTGAGGCAACTGTTCTGCTCTGCTACTTCCATTTATGTGCAGAGGTGAGATTTTTTAAACAAAACTAATTTCAGTGTACCATTTTACATTTTACATTTTTTGTGTTTGCTGGTGGTTTCAAAAACAACTAATATGACAGTCAAGGACTTTATACTGACATCTAGTGGTGTGGGCTAGCGGAGTTTTTTTTTCCTAGGCCACTGATTTGAATGAGTCTTTAGTTCATATGAGTCTACATCATTTTAAACATTTGTCAAAAGTGCTATTACTATTTATTTTAATAATTGCTGGTGTTTTTGACTTTTATTTAAAGCCTTCTTATTTGTGTTTGACAGGATTATCACTGGTGGTGGCGATCATTCCTGACCAGCGGTTTCACGGCAGTGTATCTGTTTGTCTACGCAGTGCATTACTTCTTCTCAAAACTACAAATTATAGGGGCTGCGAGCACCATCCTCTACTTTGGCTACACCTTGATCATGGTGCTCATTTTCTTCATTTTTACAGGTAGGTGGAAGATGGCATGATTGGCTTTAGCTTTAAAAATATTTTCATACATATACACTTTGTGATTGGAGTAGGGATTCCCAAACGTTTTTGTCAACCAGATCCCTTTGATGAAAATATTTACTTGAATTACCCCCTAAAAATGTAATGTTAACATTTGTTCTCTGAAGTTGGTTAATGGTCACATGACATGCAAGTAAATAAATAGAATATTTAATCTTTTTTAGTAGTATAATTACAATTATAATGTAATTTACAGTAGCATAATTATAATAGTATAATTTAGATATGGTTTTTATTTTATTTTACATATTATTATTATTATTACTATTATTATTGTCTATACCAGGGGTGTCCAAACTCAGTCCTGGAGGGCCGGTGTCCTGAAGAGTTTAGCTCCAACCCCAATTAAACACACCTGAACCAGCTAATCAAGCTCTTATAGGCATACTAGAAACTTAAAGGCGGGTGTGTTGAGGCAAGTTGGAGCTAAACTCTGCAGGACACCGGCCCTCCAGGACCGAGTTTGGGCACCCCTGGTCTATACTATTAGTATATATTGTATATGATATATATATATACAATATATTTTTACATTTTTAGGATTTTATTTGCAGCATTCAGTTTGTGAAACCCTAAATTAGAGAATAGATTTGTGTCATGACCTACTTGAGAAAACCAGGTTGAAGTTACAATTTATTCTTTTATCACAGATTAATAGAGCTATACAGTGCTTCCTGCGCTGTTTTTGAAAGACCGAGCGAATCTACAGAAAATGGCAAAATAAATAATACTTTTAGTTTTAGCTTGCAGTCTGAATTTGAATTCAGTCTTTCTATTCAGTTGCAGTCTTTCTGTTGTGTTGTCTTCACTGGCTGTAATGAAAAACAAGCATACAACACATGTAGTCTGTTCCACAAGCTAATGACTCAAACTTAATCAGTCTTATGAGTCCTACACTGAATGACCTTTCACTGAATACTCCTCCTCAATCAAATGACCAGTTTAAACCTTAACCGGTTTAGAGTAATAGTGACACTGCAGCACGAGAACAATGTGTAGGCTAATCGTTGAGATTGCAGAATTAAATGTGTACCATTCATCATGTTTGCTCTACAGGGTAGGGTTTGCATCAGCCGTTCGGAAGTTGTTACTTAAATTGGAACATGAAATCCACACTAAAAGCTTAGTAACTTAAAAACTAGTTCTTTATTTGATTGCACCATTTGTTCTTAAAGGGATAGTTCACCCAAAAATGAAAATTCTGTCATTAATTACTCACCCTCATGTCGTTCCAAACCTGTAAGACCTTCATTCATCTTCGGAACACAAATTAAGATATTTTTGATGCATTCCGAGAGTGACAGCAAGGATCCTTACACGATCAAGGCTCAGAAACTTAGTAAAGAGATCGTTAAAATAATCCATGTAGCAAATAAGCTCTCTATAAAGTAATGTGGAGTGGCATAATATGACGTTAACCCTCAATGATCCAATTGCAGCCTTGAAATACGACATTCTAAATTCTTCTAAATTTATTTTGCCTCACAAAACTGTTTCCTTTGAAATATAATACTACTTAATGGTCAGTAACTTAATAGGTATTCTTATGTAAATAACATTCAGAAACTGCATTTAAAATGAATAAGGATGAATAAATACTGATACAAAAAAAACATTAAAAATAACACACCACGGACAGATGCACAAATAATGTTTTCTCTTTCATAAAATGTAAATGAGTGTAAATGTCAACATTATCATATATTCCTAAAGGATTGAAGTCTGACAGGTAAAATAAGATTTTATGCAATGCAATCTGCTATTTTTTTTTTTTACAACTGTTACTCCTGGTCACAGGCTTCTGTAAATATTTAGTTTACGCATAGAATTACATTGCAACTAAGTTAAACGGTGAAATGCAAACATATTTAATAGTGGCTAAGTTGTAATTTAGGGATGTAACGATTACCGGTTTGACGATAAATCATGATAAAAATTCCCCACAGTTAGTATTACTGTTTCATCTTTTAATTATCATTAAAACCGTATTAGATTACCGCGATTTGAACAACTGCGATAAATAAATACTGTCCAGCATAAAGCAGTTTTAAGTAACAGTCTCACGTGCGCACAGCACGCAGAGTTTCGTTTTGAGTGAAAACAGGGCGGAAAAGCTGGGAGGTTTTAAAAGAGTGCTAAGGGAATTATACAAATGAATATATGAATGAATTAATTATATGAATGTACCTCTGAAGGTTCTGACTGTCTTCAGAAACGATTAGATGGCATTTTGTTTTCATCTTCGCTCCATGTAATGCCTAAAGGAAGTGTTCTTAATCGCAATACTGCTTTGTCCACGGAGGTTACGGGAAACAGCTCTCAGCTTTTCCATAAGCGCCACCTGCTGTCAGCGAGTAGATTTACAGAGACTTATATTTACATTCAGTCTGTGTGCGGTTTCTGTCTGGCCAAAAACGGACCGAAT
>NW_015633548.1:245564-254294 GCF_001515625.1 Sinocyclocheilus rhinocerous
TTAACAATACCGTGATAATACTGATAACCGTGATAATTTTTGTCACTATAATCGTGATAAGAAATTTTCATACCGTTACATCCCTATTGTAATTACTGCACAGCTGATGCAATTTGTATCCTGTTCCTGAAAGTCAATGCTTACTGTGGTTAGTGTAACATGCAAAATGTTTGCCTTATTTTACTTCGCCTACAATATCAAATGTTCAGATTTCCTCATGGATTTGGTGCTGCAGTGTCTCCCTTCTGGTCCTTTCGTTTGGCGGGTGACCAGTTCTGGTTGGTTTGTTCCTGCCCAATGGGTCATGCTGTGTTTAGGCTGCGGGTAATTGGGACACCTATAAATATTCCTCATCTTTTATTGTTGTTGTTGAAAGACAGCGGCGCTCCCTCCGGCCTTAATCAAATCTCTGTCACTTCCCCTCATTGATATGCTGAGGCGGAGGTGGCGAGAGATGGCCAGCTGTCTGCCAGCCGTAAACAGCTGTTGGTTGATAACATCTACACATGCTTACCTGTTTCTCTACAAATGGCATGTAAATGTCTTTTTATAGCTTTGCAGCAAGTGTTTTCCTCACCCAGCATGAAGTAAAGCGATTTTACAGCTGTACAACTGCGACTGATCGACTGATCGTAAAATAGCCCAAGCTCTTCAGCGACATTTCATGTTGAACCTTTACAAAAACCCTCCAGATTACCAGTGTAATTGCTGCAGTTCTTACGGCTTTGCTTTGAATGATGGGAAACCACCGTCATCGGTTTTCTGAGTAGATATTAGCCACAATCTATTTGTTGCCATGGATTCTACTAGATGCTTTAGCATCCCTGGCTACGGCTGTTATGGCAACTTCCATGCACACTTGAGGGGTGAAAATGTAAGGCACGATTGAAACGAGGCTTACTGGATCTCCATTACCCTCTCAGTCCCACACCTTAAAGCAACGGTTCCCAGAAATGGCTTGTTTTTGTCCAAACTAGCATGACTTTTTAGATCCCGAGAGCCAAGTGAAGATACAGCGAGAGCGTGTGTGGAAGGTGAGGGGGAGGACTGAGAATCGTGTGTATATAAACGCATCTGAAAATAGATTCCGAGCTAAAGATTTCAATCAGACCTATTGTTGGTTGGCTGTCACTGCCGCCCCAGCGATGATTAGATTTAATCCTGTGCTTCATTACACTCAGCTCAGTTTGGCTCTGTCAGATAATTTGCTGCATTGAAACTGCACTATTAATAGATGGTTATCTTATAAAATGCCACCCAAATGACTCTAAATGTGGTTTTAATAGAAGCACTGTTTCATAATGTGCACACTATTAGTTAGTCTGGCACATTTTGTGACATCTTTTATGTTGGCCGGTGCTCTTCATTTTATTTCTCACATTAATTCTCAAACATGTCTCCTTCTGTGCAGGTACTATGGGCTTCTTCTCCTGCTTCTGGTTTGTAAATAAAATCTACAGCGTGCTGAAGGTGGACTAAGGGAGGGACATTTGGAGAACACAACATCATCTTTTTACAGATCAGCTTTCATGTGAAAGTCTGAATAGACATTTAAATGAAGGTTAAAAGAACGGATGGTGTGTTTGGCTCAACTGTAATTCACTGACCTGCAGTAGGTGTGTGTGTGTGTGTGAACTCCAAAGACGCTTTTTTAGTGCTTTACTTGTCTCGCGTTGCCTATGACTTCATTCCAGCTAAACCTACCGCGCTGAGAGCAGAAGCCCATATCTTATGTATAAAATTGTCGTCTTATGCTTTTATACTGATCCAAATATATGTTTTACATCGTATGTTTTATTTAATCATCTGTAAAGACATAATTTGTGTATTTAATACAGTTATTTCTGTCCATGTTTTAGCCTTTGTACATTTTTGAAAGATCAGATGGGACACAGTTTCGGGTGCAGTCACATTTACCTTTACAGTGAAATTCCGTGGGCTAAAAGCAGTCATCGCAAACTGTGTGACACGTGAAAACATTCCACATGCAGATTTCTCATGGGATTCAAGTTTGTTCATTTTGAGCGCACAGATTTGTCACACTGATCAATATAAAGCTGCTTAGTTTGGAAGTGACCTCTGAGTAAGAGGTGTAGCATCACTACATAATAAGTTTCACTAATGTAACGCACCATTATTTGGTGGAATTTCACAGCGAAATAGTCATTTTTGATTGGAATTGGTTTGGGAGTTTCGCTTGAGGGCTAAAACATTTTCCCCCACACAGATTTTGTCGTGTCAAGTTGGTCACGTGAAGATGACATGTTGAGAACAGAAAATTGGTTTGGAAGTTACTTCGGTGTAACTTATTTTTTATTTTTTTGCCCGTGAAATTTAGCCTAGTTGATTTTGCACCTGTAAGGAATTTTTCGCAGTCGTTTAGATGGGAATTAACGTGATCAGGAATTTCACGTGAGGGTGAAAGATTTTGCTACGGGTTCAAGACAAGCTGCTTTGTTTTAAAGTGACTTCTGTGTGAGCTCTGCTTTATGCATCACGTTATTGACAATATACGAAGGAACTTTTTTGCCCATGAAATTTCACCTAAATTTCGCTAATGTGACTGCACCTTAAAGCATGTAAAACCACACCACAGTAACCTCTATAATGTCACCTATTGGCGAATATCAGTAATATTTTTACTTTGTTGCTAGTATCATAAAACTACTTTGTTTTGTTATGTTTTTATAGTTTTGTCTTGGTGATAAATTGTTTTTATTGAGTGCAGGAAATGGAATGGTTAAGAAGCACATTGTTTTTGCTACAGGGCTCTTTTATACAAGTAATAATATCTAAATAATGGGAGATATTTAGTGATTTTTATACTTTGTAAATTATTCAAATATAATTACGTTAAGAAAACGACATGCTTGCACATCTTTTTCCAATCATTTTAATTTAAAACCCACAGAATGTACTGAGCTTCAGGTCTTATGATGAGGTATACAGAAACATTCTTCACAATGCTATAATGAAAAAAAAAAAATCACAAAGTACATCATTACAAAAAATTTCTAATTCTAAGCTTTTTTTTAATATATATATATAAAACAGTCGGTTGTTACAGTTGAAGTAAACATGATGACATGTTTCAGCTGACTCTGCTGTTTTGTTTTTTGAAAGTGACTGTCTACAGTTTTGTAAGTGCTGCAGACATTGCTGGAAACTAGTATACAGTTGATAATATCTGTGATATGTATTGCTGCACTCGTTTCAGTATAATACTTGCTGTAGCAGAGGAAATTGCTGGTTTGACTCATGATTGATTCAGCTGACTTCTAAACACCCCAGCCAGAAATTAATATTGAAGCACTAGCAGTCCTATTTTGTACAGGGTCAAGCTAAGTGCTCAAGATCGGTTAACATTCCTGCCTTAATGCAGTGGTTGAACTCCATAACATAAAGTGCTTCAGCAGTTTCGAAGCCTGCTTGTTTAATCATGTCAGTTTGGCAGTGTGAGGGGATTGAACATCTCATATGACACAGAGATGATGTACAATTTATCTAGGGAGGCACTCCTAAAGAGAGCGGACTCTTCACACCGGTCAAGAGGTACATCATAAATACCCTGAGATCCTGAGCTCATTAGCTGCTCTTGGGTGAATCTCACGAAAGCATGTCCAGGTCACATTTCACACACGCACAAAAATAAAAAAATAAACCCAGCAATAAATAAATCTATAAATAAAATGGCAGTTCAACAAATACTACCATGAAATATAAATACTTAAAATTTAATTAATATTTACTTTTTTTTCTTTCTTTCTTTTTTTTTTTTACATTAAGGTAATAAGAAATGGTTGGATGGTTGGGATGCAAAAAAAATAATGGTCCGAAAAGAAGGCTTAATTTTTTTTCTCTCTCTCATTTTGGGGTGAAATATAATCAGACATGATCTTGACAGTTTTCATGTGACTCACCCTCTTCAAAACACTGAAACCCCTCCACATTACACATCTTTTAAACACAAACAGAAATACAGTGACCCATGCCCTAATGCTGATGTGATTCATCGCTTAAGTATTATTGGTGCATGAACAATAAATAAATAAAATGTTTTTTTTTTTCAATTTAGCTTCCTTTTGCTTGAAATTACTCTTACATTTACATTGTTTCTGTAAGAGAACTTTGATTCCAGTGACAATGATTCAGTTGTATAACAAAGTTGATATGTATGCTTAGAAAAATAGACCAAAATCTTTCCACATGTAAATTCATTTTAAAACGACATAAGGAATACTTTGTCTTTAAATTGTAAAGTAGCAATACATTTGACATGGATGTATACAAAGAACATTAATTTTGTTAGACATATTATACACTACTATATGCTGTCTCAAAAAATATTTTTCCAACATTTTACTCCCTAATATTGTAAGTATGATATTAAAACACTAAAAGAAAATCAATATTCTGTATTTGATGGAGCACTTTATACTATGTCTCCAATATTTTATATTTTAAACCACACATAAAAAGATATTAGATGTCAAGCCTTGTGTATTAAATGATTATTCAGACCTTATTTCTAGTCTGTTTAAATAACCATGACAAATACTGCAACTGATGGTATATTTTCAACCACTTTCCCATTCACAGAGTAAACACTACCATTGAAAAGTTTAAGGTTGATAAAATTTATTTAATTGTTTTTCAAGTCTCTTATGCTCATCGTGGCTGCATTTATTTGACTAACAATACAGCAACAGTAATATTATGAAGTATTACAATTTAAATACCTCTTTTCTATTTTAAAATTATATTTATTCTGTGATGGCAAAGCTGAATTTCAAGCAGCCATTACTCCAGTCTGCAGTGTCACATGATCCTTCAGAAATTATTCATATGCTGATTTGATGCTCAAGAAACACTTCTTAATATCAATATTGAAAGCAATTATGCTGCTTAATATTTTTTGTGAACATCATGATTTCAATGCATTTTAATGCAATTGAATGCATCCTTGCTGAATACAAGTATTAATTTCTGGAAAAAATATATTGAATATAAAATAAAAATAAATAAATCTAACTCTTGACTAAAAGACCATTTAAACAGTCTATTATCCAGCCAAGAAAATATGTTTGCTAGGCTTTTCTGTCGTTGTTGTCAATGTTATTTTTGTACATACTAACCATATAGGTCCATAGCTAGGAACACATATGTTACATATAGCAGAACAAATATGCATTCTCAGATAAAAAGGTACAGAAGCTGCCACTGGGGCGGTACCTTTTAAGAAGGGACATTTTGGACCATTTTTTCCCCTAAAGGGTACATATTAGTATCTTAAAGATACATATTACCACCTAAAGTGTACATATTAGTAAATAAATGGCACATATTAGTAAATTTTCAAAGGATACTGCCCCAGTGACAGTTTTTGTACCTTTTTGTCTCAGAGTGTGGTTACAGTGTATTCAGTGAGCTTGTGTTTAAAGGCACAGTATTTGATTCAAAAGTACCAAATTGTGCCCTAAATGGAAACCAAAAGAGATGTATATACCCCAGATATGTTCAGAATTTGCCTGTAGGTGTTTCCTCAGGTTGTTTGTTGGTGTTGCTGTGTACCGTGAGCTCCTTCTCTGAGCTCAGACTGATGGAGGTGGTTTCCTTACGGCTGTCTTTGGACCTCCTCTCTGTAGGGGAAGAAGACGTGGTGCCTTCCTCCCAGGTTCGGAGAGGACACACTCGGGCAGCCTGGCTTGAGAGATGGGTGTGTGCCATGCGTCCATCCGTCACCGTGAAGCAACTGTCCACGGCGGAGCCCTGACTGATCCGGCCCTGCCCACACAGCGGCCCACAGAGCAGCGCCAGGAACTCCTTGCGTACGCTGCGGTGCATGTAGCCATAGATGTATGGGTGTAAGCAGCACTGCAGGAAGAAGAGAATGAGCGCCATCGAGGCCAACCAGGACGGCACCGCTGCACTAGAGTAAATAGATATCGTGCTTAGTATGCTGTACGGGCCCATGCTGAGCACGTAGGACGCCATGATGACGAACACCACCCGCGCCGCCTTACAGTGGTAATGGAAGCGTCTATGGCGGGTTCTGATGGGATAAGAGGCTGAAAAGGGGCCTTCCGGTTGGGGATGCCTTTGGGGGCTGGAACAGGATGCTTGGGAATCTGGAGGGGGGTTGGATTGGATGGGGTGAACGAGGGCATTCTGCCGCCTCGCCGCCCTGAATACCATCCAATAACAGCAAAGCATGATCACCACAGGCAGCCAGAACGAAAGTGCAGACACCAGGGCTGAATACGAGTAGCTTGAGGACCACACAACAGTGCAGGCTTTGTGGCGCCGGTCAAATTCGATGGTTCCCCATCCATAAAGCGGCGGAGTGCTCTGAAGTACACTAAGAAGCCATGTGAGAGCGATCAGGTTGGTACCCAGGTGAGGTGTCATTCGTGTGGGGTAGGACAGCGGGTGGATGATGGCCAAATAGCGATCTACGGATACCACAATTATGGTGTTGACGCCAGCGAATGCAAACAGGTGCATGAGCACCACAAGGGCTTGGCAGAGTCTGGCGTCCAGCGGCCAGACCTCAGGCACGGTGGCGGTGATGGCGAAGGGCATGACCAGCACCGTCTGCAGTAGGTCGGCCAGGAGCAGGTTAAGCACGAAACGGTTGGCAACGTGGAGAAGTTGCGGTTTGCGCTGGAATACCAGCAGCACCACAACGTTTCCAAAAAGCGACGTGCACACGATCGCCGATATGAGCACCATCTTCACTATACTGTTCACCAGAGAAGGTGCGCCGGGGTCCCAGGGCACTGTGCTGGAGTTACTGCCCAGAGGTGGAAAGGTGGGCATGGTGACAGAGACAAGGTAGGAGATAACGCATTAGGAGCCTTTCGGATATCACCAACACCAGCCTGAAGGTCTGACAACTGTATTGTCACTCTTCACACCTTGAAAGAGGATGTAACACAAGAAGAAATGTTCAGCACATCCTGATACCTCTTAGATGAATGAATGTAATGATATTTGAGTCACAGTGAAACAGACATCTGAAAGAACTATTGTGTCCAACCTACACATACATTTTACATATTTATTTTTAGTCATTAGCAGAGGCTTTTAGGGATGCATGATGTATATATAAATATATAATAACCTCAGTACCATATATATATATCCATATCTGTAATTGAGCAATATTAGAGATCTTTTAATCTGCCAATACTGACTGATAATTGATAGCCTAATTAATTGTGCAAGCTCATTTTCTCTATTTTTTACATTTAGATGATCTTTGTTGTTATCTACACTTACTAAAAATAATAATAAAAACTTTTGTAAATATTTAGTATACATTTAAAATGAATTACATTTTTTTGTTATTTTTTAATTGATTTAAAATAGTAATTTTAATATGGGTAATATTAAATATGAAATCATTATATATTTATAACATTTATCAGTTATCAGTCATAACTTCAGAAATTAATACAACTAAAAGCAATAACAAACAAATATTGCCATATTGCATCAACTAGAATTTTTATAGTTGCATCGCTAATGCTATTACACAACTTGATAAAACAAGAGCCAACAATATTTGCAGTACTCATTGCAGTACTCAACTTCAAACTTGTACTGTACACATACTTTTATAAATACATATTGTAATTATATAGTACATACTATAATAAACCATTTTAGATACTACATAGTGCTCACTACAAGCTACAATCAATGTACTATACATGCATTTTCTATATACCTATACACAAAGGTTCTAGTGCCTGCTATATCACAGTGCATACTACATAGTATAGTATTTACTGCATGTATGTATAAATCAGTATGCACATTTATTCCTAAGCAGTGCATAATAAATATTTAAGTGAAACAGTGTATCTGTATACAGAGACAACATATTAATCAATTTTAATGGTTTAGAAGCTGTGTGCATCGTATCTTACCTTTTTTTGAGTCACCGTTGGTAAGCACGGGCCAAATTATATGCATCTACCTTTCATGCGAACAATGAACAGCTGGAAATCACCGCTGTCATAATTCCATTGTTAACCGCGCGCTAAAAGCGGCGCTGGTTGCTCTACGGTGCAAATCTCAAGCAAATATTACCAATGAATGGAAGACATTTACCGTGTGACGATCATTGAAAACGACGCATCTGTTCGGCTCTTTTCGAATGGCTGTCGGTTGTCAGTCGCCTTTGTGTCTGTCTCTTCACTGACAGGGCTCCAGTGATGTTCTCCCATTTTAGTCTCCTCAGTGTCATCAATGGCAGTCGCGTCCTCTCGCCTCTGCTCGGCTCTGTGTGAGTAGGACTTCATTCAGAGATTGAGAAGCATCAATCAAGCGCTCGCTGGTGGTGTCAGAGCAGATATTGTTTTAATAAACCGCCGTGGGTTTCTGTAACCTGCTTGTGAACATGCGGTGGCGCACATACAGCAGTGTCACAGCGGTTACATATCATCAGCATCACACCGTTCTGCTCATTAGCACTGTAACGCCGTTGGTGCTCTCGAGTGCACTTAAACACAAACCTTCCACAATAAATAATCGTGCTGATCACATCCAGTGGGTATACAGGCAACAATGAGTGTGGGTGAAGGCAAAAATTAAATAAATAAATACATGCCAATATATAGGCCTATGTGTGTTTCCTAATAGGGACCAAAAATGTCCCCACAAGGACAAGGATTTCGGATATAACGTAGGGTTTACCAGGACCCCCCCCCCCCCCCCCCCCCC
>NW_015633548.1:254432-284318 GCF_001515625.1 Sinocyclocheilus rhinocerous
AATATTACATTTGTAAAAAAAAAATTAAAAAAATTCTAGATGTGCAAAAATAATGACTGTTTTCAGTGACAAAGTATCAAACTTATATTCATCTTCCATTGTTTATTCAAACTCACACCGTTGGTTGAGCCAATGTTGTGTCGCACTTAGTCAGGCAGCCCAAACAAACAGACTGCAAAAATCACAGATAGATAGGCCTAATGTGTTTTACACATTGTTCTAAAGGGCCGCAAATATAACTGTTTTGCATTTTAGTGTAGTCTACTGTTACACACAACTTTTAATTCCCTCTCTATTAGCTAGCCAATTTTATATTTTTTATTTTTTAAGTTTTTTACGAGTTTCTGATCGAGGTACTGGTAATGGTTTCATTTAGATCAAGACGACTATTACTACTGATAGCAAACTCATATCAATGTGCTGTTGGTATTTAGCACCATCTAGTGTATTAAGAGACAAATTACAACTGAAGTTTTTGCGGACGTAGATGGTCCCCCTGCTCTCGACAGACGGCACCCCGGTTGGGAAACACTGGTCTATTATCATCATTAAACATAGCCTGTTCCTTCTTATTTACGCAACTCTCATGAAAATATCAACTATTATTTCCATCGTCTAGCATGGATCATTGCCATTACTATCTTTCCACGTCCCTGAGATCCAATTTACCTTTTCATAATTCCTTTTATGTAAATCTAAATGATATAGCCATAATATGGTAATGAAATAAATTTAAATCCCATTTCTCATTTCCTCTAAATCCCTCTCTTTGCTATTCGCAGTGAGATTTATTTACTGAATAATGCAAAGAGGATTTGATTACACATTGCAGGGTTGTGTAAGAATCCATATTGTGAATAATAATTGATGACTGCTTGTTACACTGCATTATACTAGAAGAGGCCACCTAGTGGCTCTGGTGATCAGGCTGGATTACAGAAACATCTCAACTCAGAACCCTCTCTGTTTGGTAATGATAGTAATATCAAAAGGAAATAGAACTTTTTCAATTGTAAAGTCAGATAGGTACTGTAAGTTAAAATAGGAAGACAGCTCCTGGAGACACTTTTATTTGTTTTAACAGAGAAGAAAATATTTAGAGTAATCATAATATTAAGTTCAATTTGTGTGATACTACATTTAATTAAGTTGGAAAGAGGTTTTGGTTAAATGTACAGTTGGTTCTTTTTTTTTTTTTTTTTTTTATTTCCCCCCTTTTGTTAATAGGTTTTAATGACTCACCACTCTGTCATACACTGCATGTTTACCACCACCCTAAACTAAATGTGATGGCCACTTTCTGGCCACGAGCGAGTGGTGACAGAAAGATTCTGGTCCTCACATATAAACAAACAGAAGCTCTACAAGCACTAGCACTTTAGAAAAGCTCCCATTCACATTCCCAGATCACAAAATGCTGTTTGTATGGATGCTCAAACAGTTTAGACATGATTACTTATGTTTTCCCTGGAAGGTGATTACTTTGCCACTCTTGGCAGCCATTGTCACAGTCTGGTGCTTCCCATTCATGCAACCGGACCACCGGCACAAAGGAGCGAAGTGCTCGATTGATGACAGTCCTCAGTGGGCCAAAGGAAGACATTAAAACTACTTGTATGGGGCTCTTTCAGGAGATTAACTTACTATGAGGGCTACCTGCCATGGACCCATTGCTTGTATTCATGAAGCCAGTACAAAGGCCTTTATTTTTTTAGCCAAGGCCACAGCTGCATGAAAGCCAAGTCTGAATAGTGTAATGACCACAAAAAACAACAAACCTCAAGTGTGTAAAAATAAAGTGTCTTCTTAGATGTAAGCCTCCTTTCAGGGGAAGGTGATTCCGCCATTGAGGGTAGCAAATACCACCGGTCTAATTAATTTCAGAGGAGTGGTGTTGTAAGGAAAGACGGCATAAAGGAACAAAGTAGACTTTAATTAAATCTCCCTATCTGACAGGCGGCCCTGAAACACACAGACATCACATGGCCGGTCTAGCAAGAGGTGTCTGACTTGCTGTCTGTCTGGGCCCCAAACATACGACAGACCGAGCACAAAGACGGAGACAGAGTGGCGTTACAGAAGATTTACACTGACTCACGAGTCCTACAAGATGAAAAAGAAGAGCAACCTGAAAGGAATGATGACATTTCTGGCTACATAACATCAAAACCAACCAGTCCACTGCACATTTATTTAGCTATTTCCATACACTTTAAAAAGGCAGTGATAATGATGTTGTAGTTGATAGCTCCAGAAGAAGAGCACCAAAGGGTTGATCAGCAGGATTAGCACAGGTCACCCTTCTCCCCTTTACACATAAAGACTATGGAGAGCTTTGTGCCGGCACTCAGAAGTCCATCAAAGCCCCATTCGCCGTGTCCATCTCTACCTCCTGGAGGGTGTGCGCGACCACCCTGGCCTCAAAGAAAACACGGCACACACCCCACACACACAATAAATCCACACACCACCATTTCGGACAATAGTCATAGTGTCTGCTTGAGAGCGAGAGAAAGGAGGGAGCGCCTCAGAGGCGAGTAAGAACGCATGTGTGTGCACATTGAGGTGAAATTACGCCATTATCTCACGGTCGTAGCCGAGAAAGCAAGGCGACTGAATAGAGTCTTCCTGAAGACACACAGCACCACGTAGAGAGCGCACCAGAGGGAGGGCCTAGGCGCTTTGCTCGTGCTTACTGAGTGGAAATGCTCTGACAGGTGTGCCATTGTACGAGTAAGGGTGTGTGAGCATTAAGAACGTTCCAGGGAAGTCCTGTGTCTGCTGGTAACGTGTTTATCATCAATGATTTTTTTGTTGTCTCTCCTCCTCCTGTCTACTTCCGCCATCCCCTCAGGATCTGGTTGAAAAGAGAAAGCCTCTCTTGCACAGTTGGCTGGACCTCTTCTAATGAGTCAGACAGGCAGCACTAGTCACCATTCAGCCACACAGACAGGTCAGAGAATGAGCAGAGAAGGAGGAAAAAATGGAGTGAGAGCAAGAACGAGAGCCTAACGTGACAGAAAGCAGGAAGGGGTGAATAGTGACCACACTATAGTAAGCACTAAAGGAGTTTAGGCCTCAGGCCTCAGCCTTATTGGATGTAAGCTGGAGGAAGTTGTGGGTAAGTGTCTGTTTGCTTCACTGTTCCACTGTCCTGTCATGTACAGATGAAATATATATAGCTTTCTGAGTTACAACAAAGCTCCTTGTGTGGTTTTCAGACATTGATCCAGTGATAGCCTACTCTATGATTAAATAGGTGTTTGATGCATTGACTCACAAAATTTACATTTTAGCAGTTAGAAAAAGAAGATAGAATTAAAGCTACTCTTTTGGTCATCTACTAAACGTCAAGGTAATTTGATCGACAACGACGCCTGTCAATAACGCTGCAGTTCTACATGTGACCACTGGACGTCAGGCTTCGCTCGCAGCAGAGGCGCGTCTGCTCGCAGCCCCTTGGGGAGTTTTAGCGAGCGCACGTGGTGTGACAGCTTCCCTAGGAAGTTTGGGTGACATTTGCTTCACTTAATGACACAAACTAATTAATCATTAGCGATCCCAGAGGTATTCCTTTTAGAGAGGCTTTGTCGTGCCTGCTCCCAGCAGGAGGCTGCAGCCCCAACGTGTTATGTATGCATATGTTTAACGGCCGTGTTCCAAACTGAAGACATTTTAATTTTCTACTGTTGATGTGTTCGGATTGGACTCGAGTTCTCGATTGCCAGTATAAATAAGCCATGTAACATTAAGTGTTCGTTATTTTAAACTGCGGGGTTTGAGAACTGAACATTTATCCATTCGTGGCTATGTCATAAATTTGTGAAAGAGTAGCCTAACATTTATGAAGGTCTGATGAAACTCAGTGTATCAGTAATATGCAGGGGAGAACTGAGTAGGCTATATCAGACAGAAGATGATTTACTAGACTAAACTGCTTTTTGGTGTCATATCAAGGCCTAAACCATGAGAGTGTTTTGCTCTGTGAGGTTGTGTTGCTGAGTTGTGGCATCATTACCTGTCAAAAGTTCAATTTAAACTTGAAAGAGGCTGCCAGAGACTCCAGTCCCGCTGAAATTTGAAGTGTGAAGTAGTTCGAAATAGTTTGACAGTTTTTGGAGCTTCTCTCTTTAAGAATTCGGGTGGATTATTTCCTATATGTTTCTATTATTTATAGTATCTCATCAGGCTGTCTGTTAGGGGTTGTCTCAGACAAAGACCTGACCTTCTGGGGTAATGTAGCTTTAAAGCATCGTTCTTGTCCTAGAACAGACAGGTCACTCATGCACCAGTGCTTGGGGTAGTTTTGTAGGAATCTGTGTTGTGCACTATTCAATACTGAATTGTGAATGCCTTTTAAATTCCAATTGAATTCCTGAATTTGAATTAAGTAGCTGATTATTGATACAGATTTGCAATTCAAATTTAAATGTAAGTAGAATTAAATTGAATTGAACTTTAATTTTTAACTAGAAAAGTTTTTTTTTAGACAAACTGAATATTGACTTTATAAATAAGTTTAAAGCTTTGAAGGTTTGTATCCATTACAGACTATTGAACTATAGATAGACTGATGGAAATTGATAGACTGAACGATAGAATAATGGAGAACGATATACAGATCAATAGATAGATAGATAGACAGACAGACAGACATGCATTATGTGATATTTATTTTGCAGTTCAGTCAATTCTTCTTCCAATTCAATTTATTAACTGAAAGGGAGCCAATTCTTCAATTCTGAATTTTGCACAACCCTAATAGGCATGAACTTTTTTCAGAGCTCACTTTCTGAACGATTTCTCTGGAAAAAATGCCCTTCAAAACATTCTGGTCATCAGACCTTTCTATCTTTACCCAAAAGAGGAAAATGCTCACTCTGCAAAACTGGTTGAGGTGCTCATCAATAAATTCATTTTTAGCCTTGTAAGCAACCCCCCCCCCCACTGATCATGGCACACTATGTCCAGCTGTTACTGGCAGCAGAAGAATGCCAACAAAACAATTAATCAGTCATGTATGTCTACTCTACACTTTTTGTGAACGCATTGCACACTGACTTTAATGTCAAGACTTTGTCAAACCTCCAAAAAGTTGGTTTCATCCCCTTTGTGCAATGTTGCCTTTTGGTGTGTCTGCCATTTTGTGAGCATAGACTCGAGATGCAGCGGTACACTTATTGTGCTCTCGCTCTATTACATATGTGCTGCCATAGAGGAGAATGAATTATTCTCTTTCATAGCAGCCTCGTCATTAATATGCAAAGGAGAGCTAGGCCTTCCCCACTCTGCCAGGTGCCATTTAACATCACTTGGATGTACAAGGACTTCTTCATAACCACTTAAATCAGGGGAAGATTTCACTCCAGCACAGACAAAAAGTAATTTAGCCGCTCACTTGCAACACGTTTAGGGCATGCTTTGCCAAACAGCTTCAATGATTGTGGGGGAATTGTACATGAACAAATCTAATGAACCACTTTTAAACACAAGAAGAATTACTCAATTTATTAGCGATATGCAGACTGGTTGGCGTCTCAAAGGACCACTAATACGATGCATAATGCATTCTCAACGTAAAAATTGGATTTGATTATTTGATTCACATTTTAAAGTGGTCCACTCGGCGAAAAGTCAGAAAGTCAGCACTTCAAAAGTTCTTCATTTTACCTTTCTTCACTTCTTCTTCAATTCATATCTATTCTTTTGGCATAATGGAGTCACAGCACACCTGGTGCCAACAACCTGACATGCCCTAAGTGTCTGTGAGCCCCCCTACGGCGAGCCGGATGGAGGCATTCAGAGAAATCACCATATTCTAGGACCTGGAAGCTCTGCCGCCACTAGCACAGGAACACCTCGTTCCCTGGAGAGCTTCATCTGGAAGCTTTCAGACCCTCCCCGTCTCCTCAGCCAATCATTAGGTCATCTCCAATTATGCGGCATTCAGGCGCAACAAGGTGCACTGCCTCTAAGTTACCTGCCCCCTCTTGGTTGTTTGTGCCCAGAAACATATTTAGACATGCACGCTACATGAGCTTACGTCTCAGCGGGAGGCCACCGTGAGACACATCAAGACGAGTAAGGCTTATCTTGAACAGTGGAGCCTACATGTCCCCGCACGACACACACAGTCAGCGAGCAAAGAGCCTGCTTATCAACGATGAATCAACATCATTGCCTGTCAAAAGTTCAATTTAAACTTGAAAGAGGCTGCCAGAGTCTCCGATCCTGCTGATACTAGAAACGTGTGAAGCAGTTATGAAATAGTTTGACACTTTGTGGAGCTTCGCCCCTTTATGAATTCCGGCGGAGGCCTCTATTCACTCGGCATCTATCAAGCTCGATGCGTGAAATCACCTTTTGGAGTCAGCAAGTGGGGAAATGTGTAACAGAGCCCCGGAGGATAGCTTATTTACTCAGTTGTTTATGGTTAATCAAAGTGCAGCAAACTTTCACTCTCTCTGGAATCGCCGCCTTTTAGCAGCGGCTCTTTCAAGATATTGTGGGGTGGGGCACGGCATTGGGTGTGATTCTCTATCTTCGGGAACCCAGCAATTACATCTGGCACAACTCTGCATGAAGTAACGCTTCATAAGCCTTTGTGCGACCATGCTTTGAAGCGCCCGGGCCCTCTGTAAGTTGGCTTTTTGTCTCCCTCGTATCCCCCTTTCAACCTCCCCCCTTCCCACCCATTGGAGACAGAAGACAGAATGCGATGTGTCGTCTTTGCCCGCCGCACAAAAGCTCAGTGCATTTGACACACCTTGGCCGGCACAAAGGATAAAAAGCGAGGCAAGGCTTGGACACGCAGGACGCCGCTGCTAGGCCCGATAAAGACGCTTCAAAAAGTCGAGCCGTGAGGAGCCACGGCCCTCTTCTTCTCCCTCTCTTTCTTTCTTCCCAAGACCCTGCAGTGCCAGAGAGAAAAGAAAGAAAGAAAGATGGATGGATTAAAATTTTGGCCTTCATATATTGGCCATGTATCTGAATGCAAATGGAGCTGAATTGTAGTAAAATGGGATAGCATGGGAATTCTGATGCACATGTGTGTATTCATGAGAGCGGATGTGTGTGTGTGTGTGTATGTGTGTGTTTACAGGGATGAAATTTCCCTACAAGGACAGTAAAACCTGAAATCACCTATATCGGCCAGTCAGTGGTCCGCATAAAGGAAAACCAGGAATATTTCGGCTTCAATAAGACTTAAAGGGGTCATATGATGCTGCTAAAAAGAACATTATTTTGTGTATTTGGTGTAATGAAATGTGTTTATGCGGTTTAAAGTAAAAAAAAAACACATTATTTTCCACATACTGTACATTATTGTTTCTCCTCTATGCCCCGCCTTTTTGAAACGCCTCGATTTTTACAAAGCTCATCGGTCTAAAAAAGCGAGGTGTGCTGTGATTGGCCAACTATTCAGTGCGTTGTGATTGGCCGAATACCTCAAGCGTGAGACAGAAATGTGAAAAATTGAAATCGCATCATATGACCCCTTTAAGATCAACTGACAACACTTGTGGCATGTGTTGTTAAGAATAAAATTAATTTAATCCTTCCTTTTCTTTAAATAAAAGCAGTGAGGCACTTACAGTGGCAGTAAATGTGAAATACTCCGTTTAAAAAAAAATTGCCTCAAGATGTAAACAATATGTGCGTTAACGTGATTTTCAGTTTTACTTTAAATTTAAAGTCTGTGTGAAATAAAAACTCTGTATCTATTTTCTAAATGCATCTTATTGATCTTATTGTGAACAATTTATCTGTGCATGTTTAATTTCTTAACTCATTTTCATTTGATCTTCCGGTGAAATGACAGACTTCTCTCTTGTGATGAATGCTAGACTTTAGTCAGCTTAAACTCCACCCCCAATCGACTGCAAGCAACGCCCACATCTCAAAATCCAATCAGCTACTGATGGATAGAACCAAATGTCTGCGCTATTTTATTGTTTATGATAATCTGTTAAACTGTGATGTATATCACAAATTGCACATCTCAACATTAATGTAATGCCGTAAAATGACCATAAACCCTTAAAAAAAAAATGTAAAAATTATTTAAACAGCTGTACAGCTCAAATTATGGTTTTAAATAAAGAATTAGTGCAAGGACTGCCATAAAAACATAAACTTCACTTTTTTTAACCGTGTTTGTACATGGCTTTCCACAGTGTGATTTAAAAAAAAAAAAAGAAGAAGAAATACAGGGACGAGTCAATTTCTTTTCTTGTAGTAATCAACATTACAGGGAATTGAGCTTATCTTTTGTTAAACCTGGCATATTCTTTTAATAAACGTAATA
Source organism: Sinocyclocheilus rhinocerous (assembly GCF_001515625.1). NCBI lineage: Eukaryota > Metazoa > Chordata > Actinopteri > Cypriniformes > Cyprinidae > Sinocyclocheilus > Sinocyclocheilus rhinocerous. Next base: position 262,741 of record NW_015633548.1, read on the forward strand.
TTTATTTAATATTCCTTTAATAAACATACTAAGTAATGTCCTAAAATATAAAAGTGAGGGTCAGGTTTAGGGTTAAAAGATTGACGATAAGTCAATGGAAAGTCACCACCATGATAGAAAAACAAATGTTTTTAATTGAAAAGTAGGGAAATGGGAAAACATGGCAGCCTCTAAAGCAGGGTGAATGGTTAATGGGCTGCCCTTTGGCTAACCTGTAGTCTGGGCTCATAGAGTCAGTGAACCCTACGCTACACTGCTCTAGCGGCATCGATTGGTGGGACAGAGAGCAAACCTCTATTTTACAGTAACTTTCTACCCGATCAATCTGCCCTGGCCTGTCATATACTCTCTCTCAGGGGGTCTCATCCAAAGACAGAGTGACATTGCGTGCTATCACAGGCACCATGTGATTAATTATAGTCTACATCGGAAAGTACATTTTATCTTTGTGAATGTGCTTGTGTAATTATGCATACATGCTTAGGGGAGGGGACTGCTTTTGTTTGACACACAGACATGCAGTTTATTATTGTCAGTATTTTGTAAGCATATGTTCAAACAGTAAATTATCTATACATTTCAGACTGTAAGGAAAGAGAAAGGAAAACAAGATGGACTCATGGTTTACATATTAAAGGAAGAGTTATATTCTGTTGTATGTATTTTTTTTATTCACCTTCACATTACTGCATTTTTCAAGGAGCACAAAAGGAGATTTTTCATGGCTATCAAGCTCCAAAACAAGTATGACTCGTGTGCTTTATTCCATGAAGTCATATGAAAGCTATGTGTGAAAAACAAATCTAGCCTAATTTCTCTTCCTGTCATTCCAATTCAGAATTCTAGTTCAACTGTAGGGCTTAGCCAGTTGAATTCAGTTGAATTCTGAAAACTGAAAGCAATTCTTGAATTCTAAATTTTGCAGTCTGTCCACTGCATCATATGGAATCATTATTTTGAATTATTTTTTTGGCGAAGAGTAAGATCATCAATTCTGTTCCCCACACAAAGCTTTTGGGTTACACTTTATTTTAAGGTGTCCTTGTTACAGTGTAATTATACATTTAAGTACTGAGTAATATTAATTAACTAAATGTACTTACTATATGTTTAGGGTTAGGATATTAGGGTTTGGCTTAGGGTTACTTGCATGTAATTATGCATAATTAATTGTTATTATAATAGTAAGTACATGTAACGTGTAACAAGGACACCTTAAAGTGTTACCAGCTTTTGTATAACTTTAGAATGTATTTGTTTTCTTAAAAGCTTAAAAGCTGAAAAACAGCATACATGTTTGGTACAACAAAGAGTGACGATAGAATTAAAAAAATTTTTAATTCCTTTTAATTAAATGCTATTTTCAACAATGTGATTTCCTAAATTGAACAAACTGCTAAAAATTCAGTCAAATAAGAAATTTACCCTTTTCCTCTACTCCCTGTACTTCTATTCCCCCCTCTCCCTCTTTTTGCCTGTCTTTTTCTCTCTCTCCCTCTTCTCTACTGAAACAGATGGCAATTTATGCTGAGCACAATCAGGACTATTCAGCATTGGGTAGGCTGGTCCTCCCCACAGGAGTGAGGCCCAATCACAGTCCTAATGAACACATTGAGAGCTGTCTGCACCAAATGAGTCCCAGTAGGAGCCGGCCCACAGGTACCCCCTGCCCGATTCCAAAAGTGGAAAAGACAACAATAGGGATATAAGTTACATGCAGCGAGTTGTGGATTGACAGACCGTATTTGTACATGGGATCACAATTTAATGAGTGTGCAAGCAAAAAAATTTCATGGGACTCATGAGCGGGACTATCACATTTTCACATGTACTTTGCGTCTTAAAGCTGCATTTGTGTCAATGACGTGCCACTCTTTTTTTGTCCTATGCATTAATTTATTTTAAAATACATTGTGCAATTGCAATATACATGCAATTTATGCATACGATGACTAGAATACACATATTTTATATGGAGTTTGTTTTTGATTTCTGAATTCAAATTCCTGTATGATATCAGGTATGTTTTTTTTTTTCTGGAGCATAAAGTATAAATGTAAGGGTGATGCAAATTTTCTTAATAAAATGGAAGAAAAAAGTTTAATTAAAATAACGAAATTCTTAAATTTTAGAATTTAATATATAATTTAAGAAATTTGGTATAATTTTTTATTATTAATTCTTAAAAACAAATTGAGAGGACTCTTGTAGGCCCTCATAGCTCTGTGTCGATGTCAATAGGCCTCTAATGTTTTGACCTTATGACAACACTGTAAAGAAAAATCATTTGTAAGTTGCTTTGGATAAAAGCGTCTGCTAAATGATTAAATGTAAATGTAAAAATATTGTAATTTTAACTGTAAAATACTGTAAAATGCTAGAGTAAAACAACTAAATGTTATGAATTTTTAACTGTAAAAGTAAAAAAAAAATATGATTAAGATGCATACACTCAAGGTGTACATATATCAAAGTATAAAGATAATTTGATATTACTTTGCATGTTATATATTATATATAATACATAAATTATAGTTGAGTTATGAGTTATTCAAAAAAACTTTTGAAAACTGATACTGTAAAATGCTAGAGTAAAACAACTAAATGTTATGAATGAATATATTTTAAAGTAAAAAAAAAATATGATTAAGATGCATACACTCAAGGTGTACATATATCAAAGTATAAAGATAATTTGATATTACTTTGCATGTTATATATTATATATAATACATAAATTATAGTTGAGTTATGAGTTATTCAAAAAAACTTTTGAAAACTGCCTAAAAGTCTATTTTAAACCATATAAAACCAACATTTCTAAGAACTTGAATCATGTTTTAAACTAGATTTTCCCATTTCTTTTTAGTACATCATTGACCCATTCACTAGGTTTTTACTCAATATTAGCATGTTGGCTAATTCTATACCGGTCTTTCATCTTATTTTCATCAATACTCTATATTCATATGCAAGTACTGTATGAATTGAAGACTCATGTGGTCGGTCTCTGGTGAGGACACACTTTTCCCATCTGTCAGTCTGGCTGCATGTATGTCTGTTGTGTGTGTGATGCTTTGCCTTTCTTCTGCTCTTTCGACTCGCCAATTCATTTCACAGCATACACAGACTTCAACAAGTAGAAACTCCCTCCAACATGCAGAAACACAAAGACAGGAGAGCAGATCCCACACAGAGTGGTCGGGATCCCTCACACATCAATCACCGCCACACTCCTGCCTCTCCTCGTGCGTCCGTCACAAAGGTTGACAGGAGCGCTGCCCCTCGCTCTACCCCAATCTGCACCTGAAGAGCTGGTGGGCAAAGCCCGGTGCCTTCTGTCGCATGTCAAAACCCCACTGGGCCTGCAGCACTGAGGAAGTGCAAATATCCTCTAATGGCCTTGATGCAGATGGATGCGTCCATGACAATAGCCCCCGTGCTGGTGTTTTTTGTCAGCGGCCAGTAGAAAGGCCATCACAATGACTCAGCAGAATTATGCATGCAGTGAGGCGCCTTTCACATGCTAAAGGCCGCCGAGAATGGACGACTCATTTCAGAGAGAAGCAGCAGGCCTTTTTCTCTTAACATGTCTTAGAAGACCCTTCTGTCGGGACAATGGTGTTTTGGTGTAATTGGATAGAAGGGTTCATTTTGGGCCTACTCAACTCATCAACTACCATTCTGTTTGATGCTGTGGGTTTTTTTTTTTCAAAGATTGACAAGGTGCCACTGAAAAGGTGGACGGGTCGGGCAAGTTGGCGACTGATGTTGTGTGGCACCGTAGCATTCAATAGCTTCCCCTTTGGTCTCCTGAACATGAAGGTTTTACTCCAACCAGAGGTTACGTAATGAAAATCACACCTGTCTTTGTGTGGCGTTTCTGTTCAAATAGCGGCGTAAATGGGATCCTCCTGACTCACAGTGGGGTTGTGCGCTTGTGTCTTCAGCCGGCCCGGCTTCACGGTGCCCTGTAGAGTGTGGTCAATGCGGTCGCGTGTTTTCGCAGTAATCTAAAACCAGGAAGTCTTTGAAACCTAATGAAAGCCTCTGGAGAAGGAGGTTGGCGGTCCTGCGTCACTAGGACACTCGGACTGTTTTGTTCAGACTCCCTGTGGTAGGTCACAGACATGGCCGCTTGGACCTTCTGCAGCTGCGGGGTCCGTATTGGCTTTCATGTGAGCAGGCCACGAGACCAGTGCTTAACGCTCATCCTAACCAAAGCTGAAGGACCGATCGATCTGTCATTAATTACAACCACTGAATTATGTCTGTACACATCATAAATGATCACTGTTGTGTTGGGTTTTATTATGGAAGCCTATTTTCACCTCAGAGTAAAACAAAGGCAATTGCGACTTCGTAACTCACAATTCTGACTTTATTTCTCACTAATGCAACTTTATATCTCAGACTTTATATCTTGCAGATGTGACTTTATAACTCACAATTCTGACTTTATTTCTTATAAAGGCTATTTTTTTCCCTTACAAGTATGACTTTATTTCCAGCTAATGTGACTTTGTTTCTCCTAAATGTGACATTATAACTCACAATTCTGGCTTAATTTCTCATAAAGGCATTTTATTCCTCACAATTATGACTTTATGTCCAGCAAATATGACTTTGTTTCTCCTAAATGTGACTTTATACCTCACGATTCTAACTTTATTTCTCCTAAATGCATTTTTTAATCTTATAATTGACTTTATAACCTGCAAACGTTGCTTTGTTTCTCATAAATGCCACTTTATAACTTTCAATTCTGACTTTAATTCTCATAATTGTGTTTTATATCACAATTTTGACTTTATACCTCAAAGAATGACTATATCCTGCAAATGTGACTTTGTTTCTCCTGAATGCTACTTCATAGCTCACAATTCTAACTTTATTTCTCATAATTGCAATTTCATATCTTACAATTATGAGTTTATTTGTCACAGTGTGACTTATATCCTGCAAATGTCTTTGTTCCTCGTCAATGCAACTTTATATCTCACAAGTCTGACTTTATTTCTCATAATTGCAACTTTGCAAGTTTCATTATATATTTAATTTCAATTATGACTTTATATCTCTGAGTGTTACTTTATGTCCTGCAAATGTGGCTTTGATTTTTGTAGATGAGACTCACAATGTGACTTTATATCTTAAAATGCCACTGTAAATATTCATCACACAATTGTTTATTTTTTACTCAGAGGTGGAAAATGGCTTCTACAGTTTATTAATCCATTGAAAAATAAAAAGATACAAGAAAGAAAAAACACAGAGTATAATTTTTCACAGAGTTTCTGGCAATTTTGTAAACACTGTCGCTACATGTGTGAAAGAGGAGCGGCGTGTTCTGGTCTTGATTAGAGGTCCAGCAGTCGGAGCAGAAAGGGAAGATTACAAAACACCTCTCTCACACTTTCAGATAGGCTTAGTGTTTATAAGCTAACAAGATGGTGCAGACTGTGGTAGTCGCACACATAATAAAGATGTTGTTGTATTTGTTAAAAAAAAGGTGAGGGCAAATTTTGTCTTCGAACAGTGGAAAATCCAATCTCTTGTGTTATTTTGACACACTTCCAAAGTTTATGGATTTTCCTGTGAGGTAAAATTGGGTATAAAAGATTTTAGTGGCACACCTTGTGTGAAACAAATGTTGCAATGTTTGCACAACGCCGGTGTCCTCTTGTGAGGCCTGGCCTCAGGTGGTAACTTCGGAGAACTGCATTATTAAGCTACTGTAAATTAAAAGCTGACTGTGGTTTTTCTTGTACGTGTCATAAACGTTTTCTTTCCCTGTCACTTTGCTGTTTAATCATTCTGAAATAATGATTCAGTTAATGAGCAAACACAATTTAAACAGGTAATTAATAACATAACTTTAGCATATGTATCATGAAACAAAATATTATGTGCATTACAAGTCCAATAAGTGACTAATGTCGAAATATTAATTGCAAAAAGTAATTAGATGGTTTCAAATTAATCAGGAAGACAAGTCACCAGTCATTACTTTTCCAAACACCCATTCTAGATCTTTTAATGCTTATCTTCTAGGAGATTCTCCTGATTTTCAAGACATTTAGTCAGATTAAACCGGCTGTCTCCGGTTATTTGAAGACCCACAGATATCTATGGAGATGATGGCGGTCTGCAGGCCTGATCTCTCCATATCTATGCGAATATTGATGGCAAAAGGCTGCTGGGAAGTCTGGGCACTGCTTTTATCTTATCACCTTATCATACTCTGCATGGGAGCATAGCTGCTATAAGTGCTGCCAGTCTCCTTTACGTTCTCTCTACAGCCATCAACAAACTTTATATATCACACTTATGGGTTTTCTAACATGTAAAACAAGTAACAGTTAGCAAACGAGATCTTCAGCTATATAAAAAAATCAATATGCCATGACCAGGTCTGTAGTCCAGACAGTAAATCTGGGTCAGTCTAACCCTCTCTGACCCCCTGCTTGTTCCTTTAGCCTCTTTGTCTCCATTTAGCTCTCCTACCCCAGCATGGTCATTTCTTATCATGTATTTATTTGTTTAATCCACCCCTCCCCCCGATAACTCGGCTGCCCACTTCATCCCCGCCCCTCCACAAAACCAACCCAGGGAAGCCCAGAGATGCTGCACAATGGGCGGATGTCTCCTCGCCAGCCTTGGAGTCTCATCCGGGGGTGATCGTGCTCCCTTCATCTCTCTCTCGCACTCTCTGTCACTCACAGGCTCAGATGTGGCCATCCTGCCCCAGTTGTGCACACACATTATAAATAATGAATGCATTCGCATGCATGAATGTCTTTTTGGGGATGTGCATGTTGGGGTGGGGGGAGGGTTTATGCCTTAATTCATTATTAATCTACTTCGCTAAAAGGAGTCTGCCTGGGCCTGTAGGCCTCGGCTAAACCCTGCTTTAGGGGGTCTGGCGCACTGCAGTCCAAACAACCCCCCTTCTTTTCACTACCCTCATCGTCCAGCTAAAACCCATCCTCATCCCATCGCACTCATTCCACCCATCTTCCTCTTATTCTGCAATCTGGTGCTCTAGTAATATTTAAGTAGCTTTTGATGGGCACAGGTACTGGTTGTTTGGGAGACAGCTGGCTGATTTGGCAGAGTAGGGGGTGACGGTCTTAAAAATAAAGATTTCAAAAGGGGGTTTTTGCTGCGATTCCGTAGAAGAACAATTTTGGATTCGCCAAAAACCTTTCAGTGAACAGTTCTTAAAAGAACCAATTTTTTCTTAGTGCACTCTTTAAAATAAAGGTTCTCTATTGGCATCTATGTTTCCATAAAGAACGTTTAACATTTCAGGAAACCTTTCCGTGCCTAAAAGGTTCTTTAGAGTGGAAAAAACGGTTGTTTGGATTGTTAAATGTTCTTCACACTAAGAAAAAAATTTTCTTTTAGGAACTGTTTGCTGAAAGGTTCTTTGGGGAACCCAAAATTATTCTTCTATTTCTATATTCTATATTTTAAGAGTGTGTGAAGAACATTGTAATGATCTGAAAAACCTTTTTCAAGAAAATAGTGCTGTCAAATGATTAATCGCGATTAATCGCATTCAAAATAAAAGTTTTTGTTTAAAATACACACACATACAGTATATATTTAGAAAATATTTACAAGTATTTACATGTATATATTTATATTCATATAATAGCTCACAAACCCTCTGTTTTGATCACAGAGGCATGATGTCCCATATATGGGGGGCACTAGAGGATACATGCTATTTTTAGACATGAGATTACAGCACAATTATACACCATATCAGTGCTGGAATAATGAAATGAATGTGCACTAGCCTGCAGCAAGTCATTGTGTGAATGTGTCGAGCGATTGTAATCATAGATTGGATTAAGACATTGTACCTCAATTGTACATGCACAATCGTAGGTCTACAACTTTTATTTTACAACATTTATTGATGTTTTACAGTGATAATGTATACCGAATAAGCTGCTGTGTTTCTGTCCTCTCATGCCACTAGAGTGCACTGCTTGCTATGAGCCACGTCCAATCAGAGCGCTCCATTACAAATCCATAGTTAGAGGGATAGAACATGTGCAATAACACACATCCAGTCACTTTCTAGCATGTACAGAATTTCTCTTCATGCAAACATGCACCCCCCTCCTATGCACGCAGAAACCGGATATCAGCTTTCCTTTGTCACCTAATATGAACATACATAATCACGTTTCCCTAAAACACCATGATACCCATAAATATAACTGACCCAGATAACAATGTCAAAATGAAACACATATCACAGTGTGAGCTATGCCTTCATTCTTGCATATTTTTGTCTCTCTCTCTGAATGTTTGCCATATGTACTTTGGGAGAGAGCGCTATACTGAAGGGAAAAGATTCCAAAGTAAGGCATTGCTTCCTTGAAAAGCAACGCTGCGTATCTTTCTTTTGTGCAGGGGATTCTCTTTCAACTTTGTTGCCTAATCTGTCACTCTCTCACTCACACGTAAGAGCGTCCTTTGATCTTTTGCAGTTTTTGTTGAGTTAGCATGCTGCCAGACTGCTTACTGCATTATCACTTTAATGTAAATTGTGTGATCAAATACTCTGTGACCTAATCCTATAGATTAATGACAAAATAGAAAGGTGCATCATCATAAACGGTGACTTAAAATATCAAATATAGATGTTATGCGAAATAATCTTTATATGAGCATAAAATTGTTTTATAAGCAATGGCATGTAACATATATGTATTAGAATTGGTGTATTATTGAATATACTGAGTGACTGATTTTAAACTATAAACAGCTTTTAAAATTCCTAATCCATCTTTATACAGAGTGAATGCAGCTAAAAAGAATATAAACTGATTTAGATATTAAGTGGCATATTTTGAGCAAAATCTTGTATGCAAAATAACAACATCTCAAATAGGATAAAATGGCAGGTGCCTCTGCTTTTTTTTTTTTTACACAGTAAACACATTACTAATGATCGGAACAAGGGTTGGACACATATTACATTTTTTCCTCATGATCTTAAAAAACCTTTTAATCTTAAGGTTAAAATTACTTTGTTAGACAAATATAAATTGTGCATAGATTTCTTTATAAAACTGAAATAAATTATTTATTTATTCTTTTCTTTTTTAAATGAAGTTTAACCAGATAGTGAAGGAAAAGGAGCCCACAAGTTTATGCATGTGAACTATGTAAGTTATAAATTAAAATGAATGAATGAATAAATAAATAAATAAATAATTTATTTATTTAAGCGTAAGCTGAGACAATGTAAAATATGAGATGAATTAAAATTAGAATTAAAATAAGAGATAAAATCATTTGGGGGTCCAGTTTTAAACTCCTACAATCCTTTCACCGTAGTTTTAAAAACTTTACTACTATTCAAAATCGTGGAAAATAGCAATAATAAAAAATACATAAGTATATGTCCAACAATTTTGACTGGTAGTGTAGGTTTCTTTGAACAGTATTAGGTGTAGCAGCAGACCACTCCATTACCATTGAGAGCCAGGTTGCTTTTGCTGAGCCTTTGGAATGTGCTCGGTGCTATGTTTGGGACTGGGGGTCTTCGCTGCGGGTGTCGGGGGCAGCGGCAGGAACCACACTGTGCCTATGAACTCTATTCAAACTCTGAAATGGCTCTGCCTAGGCAGGAAATTGAAATATTGGGCTGTATGTGCAGGCCAGTGACCATCTATCATGGCATGTTGGCTCAAGGAGAGCAACTCCATAGATCAGAGCTAGGCTGCCGAGTCTACAGGTTAAGAGGTAAAAAGACAAGAAGAGAGCGCCTTGCAGGGGTCCAGATTTAAACTCCTAGAATCCTTTCACCTTAAAGAAGAAAAAACTGGGCCCCTCTTTCACTCATCCAGCAGTGGAGGGGGCATTACTCAGGGATAGAAAATCTTTAGTATTTCTTTTCTTAACTCAGAAGAGGTATAGGCAAGAAGACTATAGGCCAACTACAAACACTCATGCAACATCAAAATGCCTGATCAACACATGACCGTATAACTTTGCAAATAAACACTGTAGTCTGTTCAAATACTATGACTATAATGGCAGTTGATCAACACTAAATGTATGTAGAGGAGATCAGGAATTTGCAACTCCTCCATCAGTTTAACAAAATCATACCACCTGCCACCTAACGGTACAGTAGAAGTTGACAGTATACGTTTTTGTATAAACCTTTAAAGGACAAAAAGCAATACTGAGATAAAAAGTAAAATAAAAAGTTTTATATACAAATACACAGCCTATTTGTAATTAATGTGGTGTTTTCATTCAATGAAATTAATTGTTTTTATTTTCATTAAAATATTCTTATATGTTAACCATTTTAAATGTAATGTTCAAAATGAAATGGGGGGTGCATAATAATATTTTAAACAAACATTAATGTTTAACAGCCCTCTGTGTAATTGACATTCATTTACACAACTACTTTAATTTGTAGCAGACAACTATGGTAATAAAACATCAAAGTTTAAATAAATAAATACCAAAAACAACAACAACAACAAAACTCACTTTTCAGGCGTTTAAATGAAATCTGTAATCGCATGCATATTCATTGGATTTTTGTAGGCTACAGATTAAAATTCCACCATGTTTTTGTCAACAAACTTTCTAGAAGAATATTTAAGAAAGGCCTTTAGGGCAGTTTGATAAAGGTCACTTACATAAAACATTTCCTGTAAACGCATTTGACACGATAAAGTGCAACTGAATCATTCTGCGATTATATAAAAGTAAATGCGCCACAGTCGGAGGACGCGCGAAGCAGGATGTTGAATATCACTTTAAATTTTTCAAAACACTAAACCCGACAGATTTGTTTACGAATTTCTTTGTAATAACCGCTCGCTTGACCCTATAGACCAGCGCGGTCAAGCGAGCGGAAGAATTGCTCCCAATTAGTGGTTTTGAAACGACTCAAGGTATGTGGCACTCATACAGGAAATGACATCAACGGGTCAAAACTAACAATATGTCGCAGGGCGGACGCACTGAACCTGTTCTGTACTGGATGCTTCGAGACAGGTTTCTATAGTTTTGGGAGGTGGATGCTGAGGACCTGAGCTGAGTGAGCGCTTCTCAACCATCACTTTCATCCTCTGCAAGTTCAGCGCAGACGACACACTTTCACTGTGACGCCGGTACGCAGCAATGTCAGTTTGCACGCGGGGCACAGATAACATGTCGCACTCTGTAGTCTGGGCATATGTAGTCCTGTGACATTGTCTTCAACTAAATATGTGCGTTTATGTTGGGGAATCGTGTTAGAACAGAGCCGGTGGGCTGTGGCTGTCGCAGGTGCAGCTGCTGTCTGGGGCAGAGAGAGGAGACAAACACCACAGACAGTGAATGCTGGAGTGTTGATGGAAACGTCGTTATATGGGGGTATGATTGTGTACAGCACATTTCATTGTGAGCCCACTTTATGTAGCGAAATAATGCAAAGATGCACCTGCAACGATTCGCGCTATGAAGTGATAATGAGGCGCATCTATGTTTGAGCTCCTGCTGCATCACTGTGATGAGAGCGAATCAGGTGCCAAGGCGTACGTGGTCATGTGTTTGTTGTTGTTGTTGTTGGGATTACACGTCGGTCTGGAACGTGCCTTTGACAATTTTGTCCCGCTGGTGTACACATTTTTAAATCATGCTTCATGCATGAGTGCATACATGAGGATTATTGGCTATGTTTTGCGCTAAATATTGTGCATTACGCACGCATTGGTACAACGAAATGTTTCTTTGTGTAAACCTAATTTCTATTAGATATGAACATCGAGTTAATATAATAAAAAGTATGTAGTGTCACAGATTAGGGTTCATATAGTGGAGACTGGATTAAATTTTACTCAGGGTAATTTTTGTACAAACATATAGGCTACTTTATACTTTAATAAAAGTTTGTGTATCTATCTATCTATCTATCTTAATAATACTTTATAATTTAATAATTTATATAATTTTTTGTATAATTTAATAAATTGAATAATTTTCCCCATAATTTGCACACCTTTTGTCGCTGTAGAGAGGCATGTTGTCTCAATATATGGGTTTTATATGGATTTATATATCTGACATTAAAACCTAATATAGTGTTTTCCAAAAAAATATAAACAGTGAAACAATTGTGAAACGCAAAACTGTTCGCAAAATAATAATAATAATAAAAAAACCTTAATATAGGTTACATACTAAAAATAATAAACTATAAATTGTAATAAACATAAGTTGTAATTTATACGTTTATACAAAAACATGTGACAACGTGACCCAGTTATATATTTGTTTAAAAAAAAATTGCCATGTCTATTTTCCAAATCCATGTTATAGATATATTGTGATCAATTAATCTGTGCATATGTTTTATTTTGTTTTATTTTTGCCTTCATAATTGTAAATCAAAATGTGATCAACTTGATCTTGTAATGAAAATGGCAGACTTCTTTCTGGTGACGTGTGCTGGACCAATCATTTAGTCCGCTTAAACTCGTCCCTGCAAGCTCTGATTCATCAGCCTCCACTTCTGAATGCACGCCCACATCTCAAAATCCAAACAGCTGATGGATAGAACCAAGTCCCCACCCTACATTTCTTTTTTCTTTTTCATTAAGCCTTTACATTACGCTGTATGTCAAAATACAGAAGAATTTGCTCTGTTTCAACATGACTTTATTATTAAAGAGTTGACTCTTGCCTTAAAGTGTCTTAGTGTGATTATGTTGTGCTTAATGCTTTTTACACAAGAACAATTGCAAAAATATGATATTGAAATTTTTGATTGGAGAAAACCAATTCACAAAAAAAAAAAGAAAGAAAAAAGAATTGGGCATTGAATCCAACATCTAAAACTACTGCTAAAGAAAACACATTTGTGTAATGAGACTTTTGACTCAGTATACTATATTCACTGAGACAGGCATGTGACAACTAGCCCCAGTCTCCCCTAATCTTGATTTATTTTTTTTTACAGATGCTTCATGCACATCATCTCTTGAGTGTGTATTTAGATGCAGTGTCCTGCCAGGGCTTCAGCGCTGAGCTGCAGTTTAAGCCTGCCGTCTGTGTTGCCTGTCTGTCTGGAGTGATAACTGTATTATTCATGCTTGCGTGTAGACAGCTTTGTTAATCTCCTGCCACGCAATAGTGCTTCCATCAGCCGTGCTCCTCACGAGCGTCCCACATGTGTAAGTGCGTTCATGTGCACGCGCGTGTGTGTGAGGGTGTATATAAGATGCATAGGTCAGAGCAGGCTGGTTTGGTGTCGTAGTGGTGCATGCAGCAGATCTAGGCCTTTGTGGTCTCAGTAATTAGCTGGGTGGGGGCATTCAGCATGGCCATATATTCACCATGCTGAAAGGGTGCGGGCAGGGGGTCTATTGACGGCTGACAGGTGCAGCAGCGGAAGGCATCAGGAGTTTGGGCAATCGAAACCAGAACTGCAGCCTAGTAGAACCGTCTCCGGCCCCTAGGTTACCCCTCGCCCCCCTCCTGGGGGTCAAAATTGAAAGCAAGTTCAAGACCCTTTTCCTACCCTATTTTGCTGTGCACAAGGTCTGCTGTGTGATTTGTGATTGAATGTGGACACAAGGAAAGCATGATTGACGCTGTAATCTTATTTTTGGCTCATATTTAGGTACTGACAACATGTGTACATTAATTTTTTTTGTCTTTAATCTGTGTGTGTGTGTGTATGTATGTGTGTATATATATATATTACACACTTGCAATTTATATTTACATGTACAATACATTTTATTTATTTATTTAGTATTATTTTTTTATTGATTATTCTTATGAAAAAACAACAACATGCATACGTTAAATACATCTTATTGAATTATTTTTAAATTATTAATGTTTTTTATTTATGTGTTATGTTATATGCTTATACAATATACAATGTGCATATATATATATATATATATATATATATATATACAGTATGTATACATACACGCATATATATGTGTGTGTGTATATTTTGAAATATATATGCTTATATTATACAATGTTTAATGTGCATATGATATTTTTATTTATATAGAATAAATGCATTTAATAGTTTAATATTTAATTTATAAGTTTAATATTTAATACGTTTAATAATTTTGGCCTTTTCCCTTTGTTAGACAGAACAGTATGACAGGAAGCCAGGATTCAAACAGGTAAAATTAATTTACATGAAACATTTTGAAGATTGCTTTTAGGCCTTGTTCCAAAATTGCACACTTATGTACTTACAATGGCTGATGTGTATATGTCCACTAAACCATACTGTCCCTTCGTGAGCACCTGCGTTTTGTGTTCACAAGCTGCCCTAAGCCATAATTTTTGAGCATCATTAGAGTGTCATTTGGGACAGGGCCTTACCAGTTGACTCGTTAGTGCAGAGCAGACAAGTAGTCAAATAGTTGATTACTTGTGCACATCCCTACTGTGAAGCGTGTACCAGTGCATTTACATTTTTTTTACACTGCCGGTCCAGCCTGAACTGCTTAATCTTAGTTACAGCCATTACAAATCCTGCTGTCTTGGTGTGAGAGCCAGACAGAAGGCTTTCTCTGAAAGCTTTGGTTTTATTTAGCATTCCTCAGAGGTTTATGGGCAGGTGTTTAAAATTAAGAGCAGGATATTTATTGGAAACTTTCTGAAGGCACAAAACTTTTTTTGCTTACCTCTCAATTAGACACATACTCAACAGACATCCAAAGTGCACACACAGACCCCTTTACCCTGGCACATTGTAGCAACAACTGAACAAGCAGATAAAATGCAAACCCCTGTCATTGCTCCAACACTCTAACCATTAGCTCGGGTCAGTGTGTTCTGTGGGAGGAGGCCAGAAGTGTATTTTTGACCTGTAATTATCAGGTCTTAACTCTACCATTGGTACTTTGCAGAAATCAAGGTGCCGCTCTGCAGCTCTGGATCCCTGCGCCAGGTCCAGATTGCAAGTTACTGGGCCTGGGATATCAAGTGCAAGAGGAGAAATGTGAAATCCCAGATAAAACCCGGAGCCTTAAGGAGCCATGAAGTGCATGTAATGAGGAAAGTGATGGGGTATGGGTGTGCTGAGCACACAGTTACATGGAGGATGTCTTTGAGTGAGAGTCTCTGTGACATTTGTCCTCCCTAATCCAGGATTTATAGAGGACTCACAAAATTTAACAAGGTTAAATCAGTAGGCAGGTTAGCAAAGCATAACGGAAGCATGGCTTGACAAAAATTGGTAGGCACTAGACAACCTGTGAATGGCTTCTCTTGCCTTGATAGACAATATTATGTGTTCATCAAGTGAAACCAACACACTCTTATTCGTATTCATAATTTCACGGTTTGGTGGATTGATGAATTTGTATGGATTCATACAATCTCATTTGTTCATTTTTGTATGATCTGCTTACACTTCATTGAAGGTTAGTTTAGGGTTGGGTTGGTTATAGGGTTAGAAGTGGACTTTCATGATTACTTTTTAAAAAATTAAAATCATATGAATTTGTCACCAATCGGGTCGAGTGAAACAGTACATTGATACTGTCCTGTATGGTTCCAGAGATTATGCACTTCTCTTTGTTTTTATGCCCTGTTAGGGTTTGGTACAACCGCTAAGCTAATGACCGTATTTTGCAGAGCCTAATAAGTCAAAAATGCATCTGCCCTGGAAAAGCTGAATAATGCCAGATATTAATGGAGCTGGGCCCTGAATGATTCCCGGGTTGGCGTGGCAGTTAAACGCATTCCAGGTTTTGTGGAGGCCATTATTCTTGCTCCTTAATCACCACCTCTGCTTTTATTACCCCCAAAGCCTCACTGTGTGGCTCGGGGAAACCACATGTGGGCACAGGCCAGGAAATGTCGAGCAGACAAGAAAATGTCTTCCTTTCCCCTTAAAAGTAACAGCCTTAACCAAACACCAAAGGCAGGCTGTTCTTAATCAGATTTTGCTGTCTATAATCTTTTATGGGATATTGGATGCTGTACTGGAGGAATTGTTGGATACTGGTTCTCAGAATGTTTTTGTTGAAGATTTATAATAGTTATGCAGTTAAAATGATGCTAGGAAGTATAGACGTCATATAGTTTTCATGTGTCACTTGAGGTTGTGTTGAGAAAGCTGATCTTAAATGTCATCCCGAAGTCAGTGCTTCCCAACTCCAGTCCTCTGGACCACTTCCGAGAATGTTTTAGATGTCTCCCTATTTAACACACTAACAAGCAGATGAGTTGAATCAGGTGTTTTAATTAGTAAAATGAATAAAATTCACAAAGAATTTTGTCTGAGTAATGGGCTTTTAATCAAGGCTAGAGAAGTATTTGGCTATGGATGTTCATCATAATCATTGCAGCAGGCGGCAGCAATTATTTCTTCTTAATGGGGAATCATGTTGCATTGCTAGAAATATGATTATTTGAAGTTAAGAGTCACTATGTTTGATATTGGCTGACATTAACAGATGTTTTAAAAAAAAATCAGTCAGTATTAGGTATTTAATAAATTTGTTTATGATTATTTTGCCTATTTTTACATTTAGATTACATTTTCTCTCCTCTAACTCTCACTGAAAGTTTTAAAAACACCAATAATTAAATAACACTTCAGTGTAATCTTCAGTAAATCAAAATGAACATCCAATTTTTATACTATGTTATAATGTCGAACTGTATAATATAACATTGTGATGTTGCCTAAATTCACTTGTAACATTTAAAGTTTTATTTTGTTTAATTTTTAGTTTACACAAAATAATAAAGAATTTTAATATCAGGCATTATCATTAAAATAGTTATTGCTTATTGGTCAGCTAGAATTTTAATATCACTTCTTTCGTACTTGCAGAACATTTGTAATATTCCTTTAAATGTTACTTAGAGCTCATCTTGAGTAACTCTTGAGCTTTTATTTTACTCTTGAAATTTACAAATCTTTATTTAATCCCATTTTTATAGGGATGACAATGCATTTTAAAAATAATAACAATACATGCATACATACTTTCATGGCCAGTCGGAAATATCTGCAGTGGATAAAGTTTCTTAATTCACCTGCCATTGGCAGGTGTGGCAGAAAGTTAATTTTGGATCTTAGCTGCACATTATCACGGCTCATGTCCGCAGGAGAGGAGCAGTGCTGCAGGCCTGGATTAATGAGGGAGGTCTCATCCCTGACACGGTCCATCCATCAGTTCCCTCCAAGGCCTTCTCCTTAAGGGACAACAGAGTGGGGGGTATAGATGATGAAGAGGACTAATTAAGCCGCCATGATGTTTTGTTTTATTATGGGCTCAGTTTGAAATTTTCAATAAATCTTATTAGCATAGGAGGTGCTCGGAGACGTCTGACTGAAGGTGTGAAGTGGGTCTGCTGTTTACACTGAGGCTAACAGCTGCACACTTGCGAGGGCTGTAAAAAACATACACGGCACTGGTGTCGCTGTCGACACACTGTCGGCTGATGCCATAATTCATGTGTGTCATCCACAGGATGCTGTGTGAGGGGAGGGGAGTAGGTGAGTTTTTTAAGCTCCTCCTGTTTACCCACTGCCTGATGGCCCCCTGTAGAGAGCAACAGCAATTATCACCTTGGAGGAATGTGGGAGCCTTGTGTTAAATTCCCTTTGACCCTTCAGTAGAGGAGGTCAGGAGGTGGTGATCCCCCCCCAGGGAACAGCAGGCAGTGAGGGGTGGTGGGGGGACGCCATGGATGGGTGCGTTTGGGGCTGTTTCTCATGGTCAGGGAAACTTGAGTCTGACATTGCTTTACAGCTGCAAGCCAACAAAGTCAGTTGGTTCTCCTTCTCCAATCCTCAAATAGGATTTTTATGGTGCATTTGCAATGTAAACGGCTGCTTTGCTGTCTTAGTTTGATTGCATCAGGACTAGCTTTATACTTTGAGGACAGGTAGTCAGGTTTGCACATCCACCAGGATGAACTTGAAAACTTGTGTTCTGACACACTCAAAGCACCTGAAGACAAAGCTCTTCTGTGAATCTCTTTAAATCACAGCAGTCAAAGTCAATCTTCTCACTTTCTACTCATTACTGAAAATGAACCCTTAGTTAAAGGGTTATAGGAATAATTTACCCAAAAACTGAAAATTCTGTAATTTCTCACCTTCATGTCATTCCAAACCAAACCAAAGATAATTTAAAGAATGGTTCAAATGTTCTGTTCATATAATGAAAGTCTAAATGTCCAAAACAGCATTAAATCATACTGATTTTCATTCTATTGAAAAAGAAGCACGGAGACGTTTTTTTTTTAAATATCCTCTTTTTTTCTGAATGAAGTAAGTTATACAGTTTGAAACAACATGAGGGTGAGTAAATATTGATGCAATTTTCATTTTGGAATGAACTATCCTTTTTAAAACAATTTAACATGATGATACACTAATGTATAAGTCTTTAATGTAGTTTTGAATTCAGAGACCCTCCCCTTGAAATATGATCCAGCAAGAGGTCACATATGAGACACATGTACACTCTTGGGGAGAAAAGTTACAAAAGCTTGCACTGTGCCGGTCCCCTACATATTAGTACTTAAAAGGATTATGTTTCTGTTGTTCCAAACCTATATGAATTTCTTTCTTCTGATTCTACTTGGTAATTTTGGTAACAGTTGCTGGTAGCCATTGACTTCCATAGTATTTTTTCCCCCCATATGGACGTGAGTGGCTACCAGAAACTGTATGGTTACCAACACGCTTCAAATATCTTCTTTTGTGTTCAACATAAAGAAATTCATACAGGTTTGGAACAACTTGAGGGTGAGTGAATGATGACAAAAGTTTCATTTTTGGGTGAACCATCCCTCTAAATTGTACATATTAGTATCTAAATAGTACATACAGGTATTAGTATCCTTTGACCGCTTCAGTGACCGCTTTTGTACCTTTTTGTCCTGGGAGTGTAAATGCCTGCTATAAACAGTGATATGTCTCAGTTGCTAAATGATTAAATGTAAATGTAGTTGTCCGCTGTGAACTGATCAACCGAGGCTGATGTTAATACCAGGTGTAACCAGAGCCTATGATGTCTGTTTGTGTCAAGCAGCGTTGTGATTGCATTTATAAATCACAGCTTAACAAGTAAGGCACACCACATCATGAGGATTGGATGCTGACTCTGACTGGATGGGCTTTGAGTGTAATTTGTGTGTACTTCATCATGTGACCCAAAACTGATTATGCATGGTCGTTTAGAGCTATAGTGACAAGGCCAGCTGCAGACCCTTGACAGCTGCAATATAGTTTTCATTTTCAATCTGTCCTTTTAGCCTCTCATAATTCACACCTGATATCTCCTGACCTGTGTTCATGTTGAAACAAACAAAGCAGTGGTTGTTTAATAGTGATGAGAGCCCCCAATAAGACATCTCTCAGTGGTGATTACCTAATCGGCCCCCAGAGACAAGGCTAGGGCAAAGACTGGGCCCCTAACCATTTTAGACTGGGGTCCAGTCACTTACAAGACCTTCCTCTTCTTAGAGTCTCTAATAATTTCTTTCTTTCATGAATGTTAATGAAATGATAATTCCTGTTGTACCAACATATGTTGTTTAGTAGCCTTTATGGTTCTTTTGGCATAGCATATTTATTTCATGGTGCATTCAGGAGTTAAATTGGGCCAAAACATTTGGATGTGGAGTTAATTAAATACTAAAAATATGTATTTTAAAATTGCTTTAATACTTTTAAATATTTGTTGTTTTATTTTATAAAAAAAATGTAAAAATGTAAATGATCAATAAAAAAATGAATGCATGAATTAATTAATACATACATTCATAAATACATACATGCATAGCATACATACATACATAACAGCTGTAAAACTGTTATAAAATATTACTTAAGCTCACCAAATATGTCTTGGTATTATATTATATTATATTATATTATACTTATTATTTTAAATTGCTTAATTTAAAAAAGAAAAATATATATAAATATCAATCTAAAAAAATTTAATAAAATGTTGTAAAACTGTATAAAAATATTATGTAAGTCCAAGCTATAATATAATATAATTTTGTTTTAAAAGAAAAATGATCAAACACATAATTAACAATCAAAAATAAAATGTAATTGTAAAACTGTATAAAAATATTACCTAAGTCCACTCAGTATGTTTTGTAATAGTGTGTGTAAATACTCTATGGGTCTCCAAAATATTAATTTAGCCCCTGGACACAATGGCGAGAAGCCATTGATTCAGGAAGTCCTCTGATGTTTGCCTTGAGAATGTTTGCCTTTGAAAGGATAAACAGAATTTTTAAAAAAGATTTAAATATTTAAATATTGACCTTGTTATAGTCTTTGTCACAGGTGGCATGGGGTGTTTGTCTTTGATGGAATTTAGATTCTGTTCCATTCATGAGTGGTGTTCTAAGGGGAGTAGCCTTTTCCAATGATTGAAGAGGTGCATCATTTACAATCATTGTCAGATGTTGAAAGCTGACTTTCTTTTTATGTTATCTTTTCAGTGTGACTCACTGCACTTGCCCACACAAGACATATCTAGTGTGTCAGAGTTGTGAGAGAGGTAAGAGACGATATTGATCAGCTGTATTGATGGAATCTATTCTCAAGTCTCTTAGTCATAACAGATATTTCTTTCTATTTTCTAAGTTTGCTGTTATTTATATTGGTGCAGAACACTGAATGGCTTCTCTGTTAAGTTAGTTTTCCCATGTCGGCCCAGTTTATAGACTCGCAGTTCAGATTGCAAGGCTTAAGGTGGCTCTCTGACCCTCAAGGCCATCAATTAGGTTCTGTCCTCAGCAATTTGTGTTAAACTGTACCTTAATTAACTCCACTGTGAAAGCAGCCATCCTTAAATACAAGGACCCTTACACATTGTGACAAAGTATTTTAGCAATTTGTCAAGGCATTGGTAGACTTATAAGTCATTTATAACAGTTTAAAAGAATTTTATTCTATGTTTTTGTTTTTAAGCAGTTTCTCAATAAATCATACGTGTAATCAAATAATAGCTCTACCAGATGTCTTGACTAATTAACTAAATTAATAAATATGTTTTTGTTTTTTTTAAATATCGGCTAAAAATGACTGTTTGATTTGTTTGTTTTAGCAGTTTATCAAAAATAAAATGGACTGTTTTATTTTATTTTATCTAATTGTATCGCAGGATGATCACATCTACAAGAAGTCAAATGACAAATCACTAAAGATTAATAACTAAAATGCTTCAAATTTTACAGGTTGGAAATGTAAAAAGTGTAGACTAACAACATTTAATAGAATAAATTAAATTCACTTCATACTTGGAGATTAAGCGATGTTCTGAATAATTTGAGGGCACTAACACTAATGGTATACTATGGCATTTTTAGGACAAATGTAGTAGTAGGTGTCACATTTTCATTTTATGTGTTCATGTGGAAAGTAATGTGTGGAGAAGAGAATTCATTGGTATAATCAGATTCAGAAACGGTCTTTTAACTCTCCACTGAGATTTGTTCAAGATACTGTCTGTGTCGACTGCTTCTTTTGTACTCATACACACACACAAACACACACACACACACACACA
>NW_015633548.1:284391-294375 GCF_001515625.1 Sinocyclocheilus rhinocerous
TTATAGACTCGCAGTTCAGATTGCAAGGCTTAAGGTGGCTCTCTGACCCTCAAGGCCATCAATTAGGTTCTGTCCTCAGCAATTTGTGTTAAACTGTACCTTAATTAA
This sequence comes from Sinocyclocheilus rhinocerous, assembly GCF_001515625.1. Lineage (NCBI taxonomy): Eukaryota > Metazoa > Chordata > Actinopteri > Cypriniformes > Cyprinidae > Sinocyclocheilus > Sinocyclocheilus rhinocerous. The sequence continues at coordinate 284,500 of NW_015633548.1, forward strand.
CTCCACTGTGAAAGCAGCCATCCTTAAATACAAGGACCCTTACACATTGTGACAAAGCAGAGAAGCCCCACAGTTTTGTCAGATTACCTCGCTGTGTCAAATTAGTGCCAGTCTAAGACCAACCCCTTCTAGACATTAGGGGTCCTGTCCTGAGCACTTTACAGCCCTGTCCCTCAGGAGCCTGTAATATTTAATATTTAATATTTAATATTACGGGGCCAGTCCTCCTGAGCCAGCAAAACATGTCTCATGTAGTCTACCCCAACAAAGGGTCTATCCGTGCTGTATGGATGGAACCCCTCAGAGCTCTGCTACTTCCTCCAGTACACGGTGGGACTTGAACTTCAGTGTTGCCATAGAAACCTAATCCCCCCTCTCAAATCCCCGCCCACCGCCTTCCCACTCTTATTCACAGCCCTTTGCAGACTTTAATGACTGTAGTTGCAGTTTTTACTGCTTTGAGAAGCATTAAAATAGGTGTCACATTTTCATTTTATGTGTTCATGTGGAAAGTAATGTGTGGAGAAGAGAATTCATTGGTATAATCAGATTCAGAAACGGTCTTTTAACTCTCCACTGAGATTTGTTCAAGATACTGTCTGTGTCGACTGCTTCTTTTGTACTCATACACACACACAAACACACACACACACACACACACACACACACACATTCATGCATGAGCACTTACATGTGACACAGCCTGGCACTCACTGCCTACACACACACACACTTACACATACATAATACAGGCCTCTGGGAAAATGCAGTGTGTAAAGGAAGGAGGGAGAGTGAGTGTGATTTTTGAGTGAATGAATTTAGAGTATGGATGAATGTCACACTCATGCCTGTCATATTTCTCCCGCTGACGTTCAGTGGGTGAGGTAGACTCAGATGTGAGATTCCCCTCATCTATTATTAGTTCTATGGTCTGCTGCCTCAGCACAAAACGTAGACCATGCAGCCAATTCTTTGTACTCCTTTTAAATGAAACTTCCAGCAAATTTGGACTCAATGGGACACAATTTCCATTATGTACACTTGAGAAAGTGCAGTGCAAACAGGGCTATGTCCTCTTTGACTAGACTCCTTATTCACTTAGAGAATGAGGCAAAGAGAGTGTGATTACTTGAGTGAAATTGGGAAAACTTGAGTCAGGTTGGGTTTAACGCAGTGTTGGGAGTAACGCATTACAAGTAATGAGAGTCACATAATCAGATTACTTTTTCAAGTAAAGTAACGCATTTTTAATTTACAAGAAAGTATTGGAGTTACTTTTTTTAAAAAGTCATGCAAGTTACTTGTTTTCTCATTTATTGACTGCCTTCTGATTAGTCTCCTGTCCTCATGTTGAGAGAAATCGGGAGTAAGTGCAGAGGCGTTGTGCGTGCCGTGTAAACATGATGTTACTGTAGTTCTAGACTAAATATGAACATGTATTTACTCACCTCACTCACAAAAACGTAGATTTAGTATTCCTCGAAATGGATAAAAACAGAGAAATGCAAACTCAGAATATGATGCAAACCTGCAATAATTAAATATTATATAAAACAAATATCCTTTATGTATTTAATATCATTTTATTAACCAGTGTCTTTGCTGCTGACTTTCGATGATCCAATTCAACCATACTAATAAGCAAAATTTACTTTAGATAAACTAACATTTGTGCTCCATTAATTTTTTATTTCTGAAGAGTGTTGAACTTTCTTCTCCTACGCTCTACTGTACAGACGTGAATTAACTGTTTCTTCAGCCTGAGGCTTATTTATTTCACTTTTGGTGTGAAAGGGCTCATACATTTGCCAAACATAATAGAACTTTTTATATAAAAAAACAAACAAGCAAGTCCTGCCCAGATTGAAAAAAAATAACCACTCATTATCTTCCATAAAAAGTAACTTTAAGTAACATAATTAGTTACTTTTTTAGATTAACACAATATTGTAATGCATTACTTTTAAAAGTAACTTTCCCCAACACTGTTATTAAAACTGTATTTTGTGACTGAAGGACAGCTGCACTACAGAAGACTTTTAAGGTAAAAAATATAAAATATTTGTACACAAGCAAATAGTGATGGATTTGACATGATATTTCAGGTTTACTTCATTTGTCACTTGTTCAGACAACATATTTTTGTGATATATGCTTTATAGTAACAAGTACAACTGACTAAATAATACTAAACTAAATAATAATTAAAACATTGCGAAACTTGCAGTTTCATGTTTTATCCACAGAAGATGCTAGAGAGGGCAAAATTCTGCTTAAATAATAAATAAAAAAAACATGTTTAAAGGTGCAGTGTATGCACTATTTGCATTTCCACATGTAATTACAAAAACACTTACTGTTTTCAGACAGGGTTTACTTCACAGCACTCCCACTGTCTGCCACAAACTGATGGCATTGGTTTTGGGTCAGTGTTGCACAGACACATTAAAAGGGGTAGTTCACCCTCATTTTGGTCCAACGTATATGACTTTCTTTCTTCTGTGGAAAACAAAAGAAGATATTTTGAAAACATTTTTTCCCTTACTGTGAATGTCAGTGGGATCCAGTGTTGTTCGGATCACAGCAGTCTTCAAATGATCTTCTTTTGTGTTCTGCAGAAGACACATACAGATTTTGAACTTCATGAATGAGTAAATCTTGATCACCTTTTTGTCTAAACAATCCCTTGGGATAAATGGGACGGCAGAAAAAAATTTAGCATCAGAATTAAAGGCAGCAATCTTGTTTGTGCTTGTTGTTTGTGATTAACAAGCTTATGCTGGAGTGAAACTGGGCAGCAGAAGTGCATAGTTTAGCCTATATACTGTATTTGCTACTATTTTAGAGCAAGAACAAACTGTTTTCCATCATCTTAGATCCACCGAAGCCAACCAGACACTCTAACATCACCCCTTTAATGTGATGGACCAAATGTTAGGTAGCCTAGATCCAGAGAACATGTTCATTAAACCAAGGAAAACAAACATATGCCAGAGAAGAAAGAAATTAGAGTATGTGGAAGAGGAAGACCTTGGGAGTGCCTTGGCCCCTGTCTAAAACTGTTAGTGGCCCAGTCTTTGTGGACGTCTTGTCTCTGGGGGCTGGCTGGGTAATTATCAGTGAGGGTGCACGTGTGGGAGTGTGTGAATGGGGCCGTGCGTCAGGCGTCCAGGACCCACTGTTTGCGTTCTCACTGCACCCCGTCACCGGGATGCCCTGAACTGAACAGGGCACCCTGAAAAGTGAATCCAATCCCTCCCTTTTACAATCTCATCTCCACTCCTCCCCACCTCATCCCTCTCTTCGTCAGCTTCTCCCCAGGAGAATGGGAAGAAGTGGAGGAGGACGTAAAGACCCATCTTCGACATGTTTGATGGGGGCCCTGTTGGACAAAGCCCTCTTTCCTGTTCGTCCATGTGGAAAATTATGGCGGAGGAGGAGGGAGACAATTAGTGGGATCTGCTAATCACCCGGGCAACACGCATTTAATTGACATGTGAAATTTTGTTTAATCTAACATGTCGATAGGCAATATGACAAAGGCCTGGAAGCCAAGGACTAGACAGCTTATTATTGGAGGACGGTCTTTGTAAGGCCGGGTGTGTGGAACGAGTCTGGGTGGGGGTTGACATGAGAATTAAATGCCATTATCCTCACAATGTGTTCGGACAAATAGCGATGCACACTCTCACTTAGGTGTTTTTATGTTTGTTGTTTGTTGGAGCAAAACAGTCTGCTTTTTTTAAATTACTTTTCGTGATTACAGCTTTGGAGGTTTTACGGGAGAAAGCGGCTGCAGTTCAATGAAACTTGCGAACATGAGAGTTTGGGGTATGAGTGGCCACTTTTGTATTCACAGAAATCAATAAGCTATTGAAGGTCACTGAAAAGGGAGCACTCACACCTCACACTGTTGAAACGCATCTTAACCAGTCACGAGGAAATACCAGCACTCAAAAATACTTGTCCTTTAGTGAGCAAAATGTTACCTTAAGATCTCCTCATTGAAATCAAGTCATGTAAAGACCCAGACCTCCTGAAATGATTCGATTTTAATGTTTAGACATGACAAACTTATGCAGTTGGCTTCGGCTTCACTGTTCTAACATGTTTTCTTCCCATTTGTCTTTCAGTGGGCCAGTTGTCTCTTTGAAGTCCTGTAACCAGGGAGTTAACAAGTTAATATCGGAGGACAGGTAGGCCTAACCAATCTTAATGTTCTTCTGCAGCAAAGTTTTGTTAGTGTTTTTGTGCTTGTGACGTGGTATCTTTCTTCATGATGTCCCACAAAAGTTAGTCAGTAGAGGTGAACTTTATAAAAAAAAATTATTGTATTTAATTGCCTTTTTGGTAGACCTTAATTTTATATATGAATGAGACTGATATAATCTTTCTTACATTTGTGGTCAAATTTTGTACTCCGCCTAAAACATTTGGGAATGGTTGTTTTGATTGATTTCATGATTACTATATTGTACTTTCATTTTAAAATGAAATTATTGAAGGCATTTAAAATGCAGGCAAAAATCAGCTAGTTATAAATTGCCGTTAAGTAAGATTTGAAAGAGTTTTTCTCCAGTTTTTATGTTAAAACGCTAATGACGTGCATGCTGAATAAGCTGGTAAAGGTGTTTACTTGCATAATGAAATTGGGGTTGTGGGCAAAAATCTAGGTTTTGTTTAAACCGTTTATGACTTTTTGCCTATAAAAGAACACGGTTTAAGATGTTTACATGTAACCATAATGGCTGAGAGATGTAAACGCACTCAATGACAGCTATGTAAATGATGTCAATATTCAAAACTGAGTTATAGGCATCACAGCTGTAGATGAAACCATTTCTCTGTATAGTCCAAGTGCTTGGGGAAATCATAGCTACTGTATTTGTTTCAGAGATTTCCATTTTGTTTGCCAGACAGTTTGGCAGTTTGCCTGAACTCACAGCTGGATTGGCCAGGCTTTTAATGCGAGCATTGGGGGTTGGAATATGGGTGTCTGGGATGGGGGTTTGAAAAGGGCGAGGGTGGCATGGCTAGGGCACAGGGAGATTTTTTTCTCTTAAAAGACTGGTGCTCGAGAGTGACTGAATTGCATCCAATATATAACTGTGTTTTTTTAATATATTTATTTTTGGTGTTTTCCCTTTATTTATGCACGACAGTACTGAAGGCAGACAGGAAGTAGGAGAGAGAGGTGGGGGGAAGGGATCAGGAAGGACCCCGAGCCAAAACTCAAACTCAGTTTGCCTGAAACAGAACCGCGATATATGATGGATTGCTGCCGCTTCCATTTTTTTTGAAGTCTTAATTTCACATTGAGCTAGCAAACAAAAAATGCTCACTATTTTATCATGTGATCGCCAATGCATTTAACTTGCATAGACAGTGAATTAAATATTAATGGCATATTTGATTTTCCTCGGAATCGATTCAGTGAGCTCAGTGCATCAGCTGTGCACATGAGCTCGACGTTATTTTTTTTCTCCCTTACTACCAGGTTTACTTTCCTTCATTTCCTCCTCTAATGTAGCCGTATCTGTATCATTTTGCCACTTAACACTCAATATTGTCTAAAATACTAGGTTGAGTCCTATTGACAACTTCCTGTTAAATTGGTTGTGCACAGGTCTTTGCTTTGTGTCGAAGAGAAGACAACAGCATCAATGAGCAGGTCTACCCCAATTTCCTATGAGTCCTTCACTATTGTGACAATAATAACATGGGCTCTTTATGCAGTAGCTATTACTGCCCTGAGCAGCAGGAGATCTTGCCAAGACCGATGCGGCGGGGGTTTACTTGACTCCATGCAAGCTACATCCCCACCACTTTCCCTCCCTTCCTTCTTCTTGAAGAGGGCCGTTCCTGCTTTGCCACTTTGCCCTGACAACTGACTGCTTAAACGAGTGCATGAAAATAGGTGCCTTGCTGGTCTCCATGACAGACCGCACATAATCAGTGTTGAGGTATGTAATTACAGCTGTCAGGCCCATCCACTGTAATTGATGCAAGTGCAAGCAGCGCTTGCTGCCAGGGCGGCCTCTAACTGCACAAATGGCAGCGACACTGGCCTCTCCTCATGAGAGAAAAGGAGAAAAACATTACCTGCACGATGCACGTTAACAGACGCCAAGCGAGTCTTTTTCTGCTCAAAGTGTGACGGTGTTTTTTTTTCACAGAGGATAGTACCCTGGACGGGTGTGTCTCCTGGCTCAGACTGAGTTTAATGTTGCCGGGCACATTCACAGATGGTGAAGGGGGGTGGGGGGTGTGATGAAAATGCTGTCAAAGCCACAGACGCTTAAGTGTCTCCAAGACGAGGTGGTCTGTCTGCGGGGTGTCTGTGCTTGGCTTATCGCTGTTGGCTTTTTAAATGTTTCAATTCCTGCCATCCAGTAGAACACACGGTGCACCATTTAACTTGACTGGAAAAAAGAGAAATCACTTGAATCAGACTTCTTATGCTGCTTCATGCGCGAAGAGAGGATGTCAAGGTGGATAGGCCAGAAATGTAGTGGCTTGAGCATCTAGGCTGAAGGCTGGGGTAAATAAGTCCTCTAGAGAACATATAAAGACCTATCTGGCAACAAAGCAGGAGTCTCAGGTGCCTGCCCTTTGCCTCGCTGTTGTAATATTGATCAGAGGAAGGCGTGCTTCTCTCTTTTAGCTCTGCTGAGGATTGATGGTGGAAACCAACACAAGAGGATATTTATTGATTTGGCTTGGGAAGTTACGGGCAGAATAACTTGACAACTGCACCCAAATGCAGTGATAGAGAAGCTTCGTTTAATTCTTATGTTTGTTTTGCCATTATTGATTTTATTATTTTTTTATCAGCTGTTACTAAAACTGTTCATTTGCTGTGACATCAGGGTTCCCATTTGTTAGCATGTTTCGCATTTACATTTTTGTCTCTGTACCAGGAACAACAGCATTGCATTGCTTGCTATGCTTCAGTTGTTCAAAATGTTGACCAGAATTTTTCATAGTGATTTGAAATCATGTATACAATTTTTTTTATTTGAAAAGAAAGAAATGCACCTGCATTTAAAAAGGTATTTTTTTATTATTATTTTCAATTAATCAATTATCAGCTAGTTTGGCTCATAGCACCCAAAGCTATCATATTTCGACTGTAACTGGAAGGATGCTTTACAGCCCCTTCCCTGTGGTTATTGCCAACATATGCATGTAGCATGGCTATCTGTAAAGTAGTAAGATGGCTGAGCCTTTTCACCCGGTAAACCCTCCCCTCCCATATGTTCAACTTCTCAGTGGCAGACCACCAGCGGCATCTCATCAGACATTCAAATCGACAACAATTTCCCTCCATTGATGTGACAGAGTAGGAGAGTAGTGATTTAAGATTTAAACAGCACTCTTACTCTGGCAGATCTGACATGTGAATCCCATGACGTCCACATGTGTAACTGTTTTTGTGTATAAATATATATTTATATGCATTTAAATATTCTTTTTATGTACTATAAAGGTATTTAAAGTATCATGTTATGCATTTTATTAATTTAAATATTGTTTAAAAATTCATTATTATTATTTTAAACTATTTCTATTAAATTTATTTAGACAAATATTAATGTATTAATTAGCTTCCTTCAAGATATGTTGAATACATGCAAATGTTTTATGAATGTTGATGATAAAATAATGACGATAATGAAGTAATGATGATATAAAAGGAGCAGAGTTTGAATAATCTTAGTTGCGTATGTTTCAATGCTCAGACTTCGTTGTTTCATAGACTTGTTTTGACTGTATTTGAAATTTACCAATTTATTTTTCACTTCAGTTGTTTAAAAATATTGCTTACCTCCAAGCATTTGTGTGTATGACAAACCTCAATATCACTCCAATAGACAAATACTAAAGTAATGTTCATTCGACAGAAGCATGCTAACCTTTCACTTTGTCTGGACTTCAATAAACTCTAGATTACAGTAGTGGAGGTTTCATTGTCCACTAATATGTTTATGTGGTCTGCCAGCACCTTGTCTGACAGGAAGCATTGGATTCAATTGGATTAGCACTAACTAAATATATCTCCACACGTAGAATCCACAACGTGAAGGTGCCGTTTCGAACAAGTCTGGCTCTGGCTGGTCTGCATAGCTGTTCCCAGACCTGCTCACTGCAGACTACAGGAACACAAGGTGAAGTGTGAAAGTTTGAAGTGGGTAAAGCTAATCATTCTGTAATTACGGCTGCCAAAAGGGAGCCATTAGCTAAGTACTATCCACTAACGGTGGTCTCTGTCACTTTTCATGAGGACTGAGAGTGAAATTGTTGACAATGGTTGAATAGTCCTCCAAGGCCCCGTGATTTGGCCAGGCAGCCTCTGAGTTCCATTGCTACTCATTAGTGGCTATGTTTGGTGCACTGCCTTGACAAATCATACCCCAATGTTATTAAACATGTCGAAACATTGTTTGACAATTTCCCTGCTCGCCTTGTAATTGGTGCGCTCTGTGAATAGGCTATATAAATATATTTATGAGCCGAGAAATTTAGTGCTATCAAATCAAGGCAGGGCCTAATGCATTTTTCAGTGCTGTAAATTTGGAGATAGTTGATGACTTTATGGGATGTTTATGGGGATTGGCGCTGTTTATTTTCATAAACAGCTCAGCAGATGCTGGCGAGTGCAGCTGCGGTGGTTTGTATTCTTATGGAAATGACAGGGCCAGCTGTTGTGCTGTACTTACTGTAGTTTAGCGCTTGCAAGTTTGCAAGAAGAATTAATCTTTTAGAATGGGGCTCGAAAGACCGACAGACAAAGATTACAGCAGCGTAGCTAGAAATCTTTTTGCCGCAAGTTTGCTCAACTTTTCCAAGCATATTCTAGATTTATGAGAGCTATAGATGAAGCACAGGGAACAATCCATCCTGACAGTAAGTTGTCTTCATCATCAAAGAACACAGGCAATGTGTGGTTGTTGCTGCGGGATGAAAACGATACTAAGTACATGCCCGATCGCTCCGCGAAAAGAGGAGGGTTTAAACTCTGATTGAGCCCTCTAGACACCTCCATCAGAATGAGGTTCACCTAAAATATCTTCAACTACAATCATGCTCTCAGCTGAAATCTTCCTCTGTTTCATTCCCCCTGGATGAGCGTCTATAAGATGGAAAGCAAGATGGAAAAGAGGCTGTATACAAGTGGGCGTCTAGTGTCAGGGGGTGTGTGCACGGGATGCCGAAGACATATGAATGAACGCCTTGATGTTTGTGTAACAGCGTAAGCTATACTGCATAAACACATATGCCTGCATACATTTCCTTGCATGTTCTGTTACTACACCAAAGAGCAGCTTTATTTTCTCTCTCAGCATGTGCACCCGTCGATGCCAGTCTGTCTGACATCAGACTCTTTCTGACACTAATGCGCGTGCCAGTCAGTTCAAGACCAGACTTTTGACTCGTCTACGTAAGATCATAATCTCGCCGACGGTTCCACCATGTGGCACAGGAGTCACTCTTCAGCTCTTTAGTGACTCTTGGCTGTCACCGCATGCTCCGTGAAGAGCAGTGGGCACGTCTCCAGTCAGTGAACTGCTAAATGAGGGCTTGGCCAGACAAGCAAACGCACACGGGCAACAGAGAGCACCGGGGTTGGATTGCTTTGGATGGGACGGCTGGTCTCTCACCTCCTCTAAGCCCAGGTCTTTGTCCCCTTTGCTAATTGAGTGACCCGACTAACCCTAGAGTAACTTGTCACCACAGAGGGGTCAGAGCCCTGGTGTCATGTGACATGGAGCTTGTGACCTGATGTGAAGGGAAGGGCCAATGTCACCGACGTAATCCAGTGACATTAGATTCAGTTCTTCAGATCTTTTTTTTTTTTTTTTTTTTTTTTTTTTT
>NW_015633548.1:295587-297165 GCF_001515625.1 Sinocyclocheilus rhinocerous
TGTCACCACAGAGGGGTCAGAGCCCTGGTGCCATGTGACATGGAGCCTGTGACCTGATGTGAAGGGAAGGGCCAATGTCACAGATCTAATCCGGTGACATAAGATTCAGCTCTGATCTTTCTGCTTTTTTTGTATTTTCCAAACCAAACAAATCACCTTGATATGATTCTAAATCCATATAGACACATTATAAAATTGGCCTGTGTGTCTGTTTAAACCTTTATAAATATTATAATTATTCGTTTTGGCTGTTACAAATAGCTACCTGATACACTGCCAAAAGGGCTTTTGAAACGACAAAACGCAAACAGTCAGCTCAAAAGGGATTTTTCTCGTTATTCCACAACAAACAAAAATACTTATTAGTATGTGCCATTTGTTTTTCATGTGCATTATTTGCAAAAAAAACTAGCTCTTTTATTGATTGCAGTCTGACAATAGCTCTTTTTATTCAGGCAGGACGTTCATGCTATGTTGCCTAGTGACATAATGACATCCATCAGGAAGTCAAATGTCAGTCCTTTCTTGCTCTGACATTTAGTTTCGGGTACATATGGAGTCATTGTTTTGCATTTGATTTGGCTGATGTTGGAACAGCATCAAATGGGTTATTTTGTGCTATTTGAAAATGACCGTTGAAGTGCTTCAGCCATCATGAGAGACTGGAGACGAATCTGAATTGGTTGCAAAGACAAAAGGCTCAGCCTTAAATCTTCATCCTCTAATCCCTGAAGCATTGTCAGATATTACAAGAAGGTCTGCGTCAAAATATCTATAAATGAGTTTATAATGTATGGGATTGTGCAAGAGGGACATCTTCCATCACTCAAACCGCAGGCATTTCTGTCGGGACTGTTAGAAGACTGACAGGTCTATTTACCCCTTTCCAGTCAATCAAGCAGCCTCCTTAATGTCTGCAGGCCTGTTGGCTTCAGGTTCGGGTTGCAACAGAAATCTTTTGTGATGATGAAATCACAGTTTCCTGTCCGTTCTCCACTTTGAAGGAACCGAGGGCCTTTGTGGTGTTGTAGAAAGATACCTACTGTGTTCGAATGGATTTGATGAATATGTTTTGTTGCAATGATAGTCTTCTGCAGATGTCAAACTGCCTTGTGTTCTGCTCTGATGATTGGACGTGCTACCCTGTCTTAAATGAACACCTGTGAGCTTCAGAAAAAGCTTTGAAGAGAATTTTGTTCATGTTCTTACAATATACCCATCAAAATACATGTATGTGGAACCTGAAACCCTATCTTTGAAGTGTCCGTTATTTCAGGTGCGGCGGAAGTGTTTGTTTTGTTCTATTCACTGAAGATTTCTTATTTCTGCAAATGGATTGGTCCATCTCGGCACTTATGAGGGCCTCGGCTAAGAAGTGCCAAACTAGTTTTGGGGGTATCTGTGAAAAGGTTCCCCTTAATCCATTTTATTTGCTCTGCTACCTCAAAACCATTTGTCCACACAGCCCAATATCCCCCGCTGGCCCTTTCCTCCCGCTTCTTCCAAGGATTGAGAGTGGAGGTGCAAGACACAGACTGTTAAAAAAAGCCATCTGGCCAGAGGAAGAGGTGGGGGTGG
>NW_015633548.1:297322-297826 GCF_001515625.1 Sinocyclocheilus rhinocerous
GGAAGGGGGGGGGTTGCTGAGGGTGGAGGGAGTCATGCTGGGCAATCAAAATGACAGACAGCAGTGAAAAGTGTTTTGTGGGCTCCCACATATATGTGAAGTAGGCTGACTTGTGAGCTTTCACAGCTCCCTTTGGTCTTCAGGTAAACACTGACTTAGTCACGGTGTATCTCATTCTCTCGCGCTTTCTGTCGTACGCTCTTCCTTACTGGCCCGTCTCGTACAGAAACACTCGTACGCTAGGTTTCCAACAATTGCACAAGCATTTTGCATAATCAGTACAACTGAAACTAGGTGACATGATTGTTTCCTCCAGAAAACCCAAATCAGGGATGCTAAAATTCAGCAACTGAGGCGAGAGTCGCACAATCAAAGTCTTCCCTTTCTCCAAATATTATAATCTGTCCCCCGCTGGCCCTTTCCTCCCGCTTCTTCCAAGGATTGTGAGTGGAGGTGCAAGACACAGACTGTTAAAAAAAGCCATCTGGCCAGAGGAAGAGGTGG
>NW_015633548.1:297921-320759 GCF_001515625.1 Sinocyclocheilus rhinocerous
TCCCCCTTCCAAAAAAAAAAACCCTAAATGTGTGGAGGCTTCATTTTTCACTCTCCCCAAGCAGCTCTGTTGTCAGAGAGGAACCCTTAGGAAGTCTTTATTTCTGCCAGGCAGGGCCTCTCGCGTTCCTCCGGCTTCTCCGGCCGTTCTCATGGCTGTCCCCCCACCTGCTGGGACCCTGATCCCAGGCCGAGCTGCGCTTCAGCAGGGGACAATTACTATCCCGCTCTGCCTTTGATCATCTGACCACATGGAAGCACAACAGCTGACCACATGTTTCAACAGACCAGAAGGAGGAGAGGGGAGAAGAAAAGGGTGAAGAAAGAGGAGAAGAGGGAAAAGCATTTGCCTTTCATTCTCCCTCGCACACTGCACACTAGAAAAAGGCCCATTCCAGGAGCGGTTGTAGTGCTTGTATAATTCTCACGATCTTTGGTGTGTGGTAAACGCTTGGGCTTTTATTGTCACGATTATGTCTTTGGATCGGAGGAGAAGGCTTATTACAGACATGGGGCGGCTGCATGTAAAGTTTCTTTTTGAATTCGCCTCGTCTCATTTACTAAAGCTTGCACGGCGTGCTAGAGAAGTAATTTGAGGCTGAGCTTGTAAAAGTGAGTGCTAATTCTTCTGTCATTGTCAGCCAAATTGTCTCTGAGCCAGCTGGGCCTCTGCATAAATGCTTGCTGTGGTCAATATTGAAAGCGCTTCCACACGAAGTCAAAGCCACCGCCGCAGCGCTCTCGGTATACTAACATACACGCCTCTCCAGTTGTAGCTCCTGAATGGCGGAAAGCCATATGAATGAAATTGGCATTTTAGATGTATGTGGAAATTTGGGTCAATTACATGTAAGAGTGTCCACAATAAAGTAAATAGCTCTTTTAAAAAATTTCTATAGAAACATACTCTGTTTTCATGTTTTTTTAATTTTGAACTTATCTAATATAATCATTGTTTTCAAAAGGTTTGCATTTATATTTATAAGGCAAAATTATAAATGATTTTGATGGAGTCACACAGCATGTCATTCTATAACCTTAACTAACCTCGCCATGTCATAAAAAGTTCAAAATAGGAGACTCAGTGACCTGTCAGTCATGATGGTCTGCAGGGGTCCACAATATGATATCATTTCCTGTTTTATTATTTTTCTCCATGTTGGTTGAACCACTTGATTTTGTTGGTCTCACAAATGGCTTTGATTTTGCAGACAAAAGTGTTTCAATTAGCAGTGTGGCAGTTTTGTTATTTTTGTTAGAAATCATTAGAAAAGATTAAGCCAAAATACTTTTTCATCTTTTCAAGACCACCCCCCCCCAAATGAGGAATTTGTGATTCAGAACTGTTGCTTGTTTTGATACCCCAAATGAGGGTGTGAGCTCAGCATATTTTTTCAGAGTATGTGTGGTTGCATGTGGTACGCGTGTTATTTGTCGCAGCATGTGTTTGTTTTATTTGTTTGTGGATGTTATTTGTGTACATATCCAGTAACTGTGTGTGCATGGGAATGGATGTGTACAGTATATTTGAGAGTATTTCTGTTTGCATGCCCACTGAAGCAGACCTGAGAGGTGCTGGGATGTGTTCAGGGGGCCGGGGGTGAGGCAGCCAGGCCTAGGGGAGCTGTTTGTTTTGGCCTGTTTGCTGGGGATGGCCTCCTTGAGTGTCCCTATTGTGCAGCAGATCACTTTACCACATTAAGGGCGCATGAAAAGAAGCTCTTCACTGGCACTTGGGCCCTGGCTGGAATAACAGGCAGTGTTTTGACTGGCTGCCACCTTCTATTCTGACCGCTCTGCCGCCCAGCAGACAGCTCCCGTCTCAAAGAAGCCTGGGAGGAGAAATGCACAGACAGATAGTCACAAGACTCTTACTCAGCAAACAAACCGTTTTGTTAGGTTATGTCACAGTCTCATAGTCTTATCTTAATTTCTATTTTTTCAAATTTCATTTTGAGTTCTTATTCTAAGTTTATGCACTTTTAGAATGAAAAGATTCTAAACTAATTTTTCCTTTTTTTTTTAAATTATGAAGAAGTTTACAGCTGCCGTGTTTTTGACAAAACATCATTACGTGTCTCACCCTCTTACAGGCCCTTTGTGCATTTTTACCTAGTTCATAATCATTTTATCCGGCAGTTAAAAATAATTAACAAGTCATGCTCTTTTGTCGTCCACCATTATGAGTCCTCCGTCTAGCAATGAAAGGCTTCACCATAAGCAGAGTCACATAATAGTGTCAAAATCTATTTTAAAGTGCAGTAATTCAAGGGTTTACAAGGCTCCATAAAACCTCAACATGCCCCAGTAATGAGAAGCATGAATGGAAACTTGGAGAGTTCTTCGTGGCCCCAGCAAAGGCGGGAGACCAAATGCAGGACACACTGCACAACGCACGGGGGCTGTAACAAAGAAAGGCAGGACAGACGGAGCTCTCGCTGAGTGAAGACAAGCACACATGTTGCAAATATTGGACAGACCTTGTTGCATGGTTGAAGTGATGCAAGCAGTAGAGACTATCTTGGTGTACAGTCTGCAATTTGAGCTTCATGGTATTTTTTTAACCTTGCTCCAGTGGCATATGTATATAATCTAAAAATGACACTTCAAACTTTTAAGGTCAGTAAAAGATTTTTTGAAAAACAAACAAACAAATATATATATACAGCACAACTTTTGTTTTAAACATTCATAAAGAAATGTTTCTTGAGCACCAAATCAGCATATTATAATGATTTTTGAAGGACACTTACACTGAACAGAGGAGTAATGGCTGCTTAAAATTCAGCTTTGCCAACACAGGAATAATTACATTTGAAAATAAATTCAAATGTATTAAACTACAGTACTATACAATATTACTGTTTATACTGCTTTTTCAAGTATATATTAATATATATCCATTTATATAATTAAATAATTTTACCATGTATTTTATATTCACACTTTTCACAGAAGTTTTAGTTTCTCTTCAGGATTAGCACGTCACTTTTCCAGGCATTAAGAAATCAGTGGATGTAACTGTAGAGAAGCTCTCTGCGCTCATACGTTCGTATTTCAGACTCCTTGCTGAGTTTACACTTGCTAGAGATCTCATAACTCCACATGTGGTCGGGGCAAGGTTAAAAAAAAACTGTGATATCATGTAAACTTCAGATTGTACACACCTCTCTACTGTTCCCAGGACCCGTACAAGAGCAGGTCAGATGCAAATGTGTGAACAGTTATGCTCTGCATGCTCTTGTGAATCAGTCTTCTCTTGTAGTTAAAACTCTAACAAATCTATTAGGCGCTTTCAAAGTTTACACGTGCACACAGTGCTCTTTCTTTGTTTTTTTTTGTTTTTTTTTAATAAATGGAGGTGTCATGATCTGTGCTGACATATGAGGTAGGCCTGCGCTCCAGCTCCTGTCTCCAGGATGTCCCCCATAATGTCTCCAGAGACAGATGCCATGAGACATAATTGTGTGTGGGAAGTCTGGATGCTGCACTCATGTAGTTACAGCAACGTATCAGTGGGCTGCTGTTGAGTTGCTGTGTACTGTAGATGTGTAGGAATTTTAAATTCAGCCAGTGCAAATCATAATTGACGTTAAGCAGTTTATGTTGGTGAAAACAGTCTTTGACTACAAGCTAGCAAGTGTGTGGGTATGGCCAGTATTTGATTTACAGGCTGAAGACTGAAATCCATTGTAAATCACCAGAGAGAAATCGCTTTCAAAGTGTTATTACAGGAACATTTAATGTTATTATTGGAGGTCATAAATGTTTCACTTTTAGAGCATCTTGGCAGCCATTAGTGCATTTTTGGCCGTTTGCCTCCTACCACCATGTTTTTGATGGCTAGATCCACTGAAACAGATTCAGAATATATTGTACAATGTGACTTTGAATGTGTTTTATATACATCCATTTCTTATTTTAATTTTGAGAAACTAGTTTCATACTGTGCATTTTTTTCTCTTAGAAAAGATTGGTGAAAGAAGCTGCCTTAATCAAATTTCTGATTCAGCAGAATGTAAAAAACTGTGTCTTCAACAGACTTAAGGTATTGCTGGGTAGTTATAGAGCTTATTGTGTTTGTTCGGTTAATGGCTACTATAGGCAATAAATTATTAACTTTCTGTTCAAGTGAGAGTAGTAATTACGCAGCCTCTTCTAGGTAGTCTCGATGGACAGCATGTCATTCCATATTAATTAAAAGCATATCAAGTCACTCGGTTTGTGGTTTGCGGTCAAACTTTCCACACTGAAAGGATGTTGGATGTTATGCAGGATGCCATTTAATATATGTGGTGTTAAGTTTTGGAGTTTGTGTGGATAGCTTTAGTTTTTCAACCCACCCGTGATGCAACAACTTGCCTTTGAGTTGACATTAAAATAAATACTTTTTTTTTTTAATAATTAGTGACTCCACACAAATTATTTCTTTGTTCTGCCAATCCTCTGGCCATCAAACATCATCCAATATAGAGGAATTTGCTTTAAAAATTATATAAATAAATGAAAGCATGAAAATAGCCAGGCTTTTTACTCATCAGCCTTTTGATTACTTTTAATTAGAGAGCAATTTTCTATGCAAAAAAAAAAAAAAACGAGTATGTGTGTGCAGTAAAGGAGATGACAGGTCTAATGGTTAATTGAAAAGAAAATGTCAGGCAGGAATAGAAAGATATGAATGCACGTCAGAATGGCTGAAAACTGCACAATAAGAGGCAACCATGTCAGTGTAGAGGCTCTTCAATCTTGTCTGTCCGGTGTGTAACATCTTTAACCTAATGCTAGTTTCCATCACATCTTAAAGCACTTAACATTTTTACCTCTGAATCTTTTACGTTCCTGCCATATCTACTTACTCCCTCCGCCCCAAGTAACATTTCAACTAACCCAAGGATGAATATAGAAGTATTACTTCTATATTCTAGATAAAGATATATAATCAGCCACTATTTCGACATTTGGAACGCCTGTGAGAGTCTGGTTGTTGCCTAGTGCATGTGACATGCAGACCAGTGAGAACTGAAGCTACTCAGACTGCAGCTGCTGTTAATGTATGTTATTAAAGGGTATAGTAATTTTTCCTGTAGTCTTGCAGTTGGGGGTGGTGGGTATCTCTTAATGTTTCTTATTAAGAGACCATCGGGAGAGAAAATGTTTCTGCGTAGCCAACTGCGGAATTGTAAAGTGCATCGGGAAGAAATGAGGCTTCATCAAATAAATGCATCTTTCTGTTTTTGAATGCAGTGCATGTAAGAATGTAAACATTTGATATTTCATTTTTGTATTTATTTATTTTACAGACTTGGTTGGGTTGAGGTAATCCATAAAGACTATGTGTGGCTGTTTGTGACACTGTACAGTGCATGTTCCGCCCCCTTTTTTTCCATAGCTGTACCCTAGCTAAAAAAAGTTATTTTGACTCCTCCCTTGAAGTTTAATTTGTTGATGTTGGATTTATTTATTTATTTATTTTGATGAGTGGTCTGATGCATGTGTAGTGGACAAAAGGATGTACATCCGCTTTCCTTTAGCCGGCTCTTACAATGAATGGTCTGAGTATTTTTTTTTAATAGGGTCCCACTCCCACTCTCAGGGGGAAGCTGGAATTAAACATGGATTAATAATTGACATGGATTAATTCTTAATCTACATGTTCTGTCTGTCTGTCTATGTTCTATGTTCAGACAGTAGTCTGCTGAACTGTCCATGACTCAGTATTAAAAATCCCACCAGTGTAGAACTTTTACATTTTAGAGATAAAACATGTTTTGGTTCCAAGATCTCCTTCTGGCTATGCCTCTCAGTATTGATTATAATTTGTTATATTATCATTTTATAAGTTATTTATTAAATTGTGGGCATTTAAACGGCCTAAATTAAACTTGGTCTGTTTGCTTAAAATGTTGTGTTAATGATATCTTCTGAAACATTGTGACATTCAGGGTTTTAAGAGGATGGAGAAGAAACCCTGAGGTTAAAGCAGAGGGCAGTGTTGTCACTTCAAAAAAGTATAGAGACTTGCAGATCACATATTCAAAAATGAAATGCATGTCTGAGAGGCTGCAAAGCGCCTCGGTACTACAAACCTGGTACACAGTCTTGCATTGCTTTATGATTGTAAGCTGTATCGATATGAGTGTAAGTGTGTTACAAGTGCAGAGAATTATCAGGAATTTCAAACGGGACTATAAAGTGGAAATGAGTTTAAAACGCACTAAGCACAAAATAAATCATTGTATACACATATAGCCCTTTTTAATTGAGCAATTATAAAAATGTTCTGTGAATGTAGCATGAACATTAGCCCCCTTCTGAGCTATTATGCTGGCTGTCTGGTGTTGTAATTTTACACTTCATCGACTCTGACAACCCGTCTACTTGAGCCCAAATGCCCCAGATTTCACCTTATTTAGGTGATGTACCAAAATCATTCAGGGCGCAGGCACAGTTGGCAAAATTAAACAAAACACGCAGACAGACAGACATCGTTTCTGAGAAGGAATACAATTTTGTCCCAAAACATGCTGATATCTGAATGCAAAATGTAGACCTGCATTTCGCGGACAACTTGCGTTTTATTTACATTGTTAGTGTTCGGGTTTTTTCCTCAAACTTAAAGCTGGCTTCATGTAAAATATATGCTCAGTTCGTGTATATTGACTGATCATATTTTTCAAATAAAGTGAGCTATAAATAAATATTCAGAATGTATTAGTCGGAAAACATACAACATTGCTTCGTTTCCTCACTTTATCATGCCTAAACCTTAAGACATAGCGTTTTACATGATGAGCGGTTTACTTCACGTTCCTGTTAATTTATGATGCAATCAGGCGTCGAATGCATGAATGGCGGCATATTAAATGAAACAACCAGACTGGCGACATAATGTATTATTAATAACCTGAGGAAAAACACTTCTGGTAACTTAGTGTTTAAATATCATGCTGCAGAATTTCCCGTTTTTAAAAGTTAAATTGTTTAAGTGTCCTACGGATATGATATCTCAGTAGGCTATATGACCTAATGTAAGAAAGACAAAAATCAAAACGCTCGCAGGCAAATGAACGTTTCTTTTGGCCATGATTACACTCAATAACGACTATAAACTTTTTATCTGAAAGCTTTAAAAGAATGAATTTTACACCTTCCTCACGTTTTCACTTACAAAAAAAAAAAAAAATCTGAATGCTTTTGAGTTTTCTGAGACAGGGAAATTGCAGCAATCTGACCTGTAGTGCGTGATTAACCAAAAAAAGTGAGTACACAAGATTTGGAAGTCACCTCAGGAAATAAATTATTACCTGCATGAGTGTGAAGCTTCAGTATAGAGCTGCTTGTATATTCTATGTTCAGTTACTAATATATTTATACTTTATAAACAGTAAATTATGAAAAATAAAAATGTGTATGACTTGACCAATTAACAGTTGACACCTTCCATTTTATGTTTTGATGTAAGGGCTAAAAAGTTTTTAAGAGTCAATTATAGTCATGTTATGTCAGCTGAAGCAGAAGTGATACTTTCTTCTGTCCCAATGATTATGCCTTTTGTATATTGTTGCTTAAGTCATAGAATTTATTTGGGCTTCCAAATCACTAGCACCTGCTCTCTCGCCCCCTGCAGCCCCTGACCCTTGTTTGCAGGTGTTACTGATGCAATGATGGCCATCTTAGCTTAGCTCTCTGAGTCCTCTATTAATTTGATAAGTGACTCACAATGATGTCAAACCAGTGGACACCAACTTCTAGTAATCAATATTATTCATAGGCTATTATTAATATCTAATTTTTTTGATATGGTCACTGGTGATGTGAACATCATTATGTAAATACAGAACATTTTCCAAAGCTCCAGCTGAACTGAACATTTTTTTTTTTTTGGCAGATAGATTCACATGATTTTATGTCTTTCCTCTTTAAAGCAAATACAATTCCCTTGGAGTTTAGGTAAAATACCTAATGTATGATATTGATCACTTCTGAACTTATCTTTCAATTTGATTCCATATGCCTTCACAATCTTGATTTTTTTTTTAGTGATGAACATGTCTATATAAACTAAATGTACAAATATTTAAAATCGAACCGAAAATTACACTATGGCAGGGATCAGGGGTATTTTCTCCAAAGCCGGACATTAATGCACCCTTTTGGATTGGAAAAAAGTACGATAACTATTATGGAAACAATTGTGCTGACACGTTGTTCCTGGTCGCCTACATAATTTTAAATATACCCTTTGCCAAGTTTGGAGATGAAAACGTTGGAAGGAGGAGTGCCTTCAATGTGACAGAGAACGTGTTGGTGTTAAAAAAAACCTATTGGGTACTCGTTCTCTTTTAAGGTGCAAATTGATTCGCAGCATTCTTATTTAAACATCCACGTAGACCTGAAAATAGTAGCCTACTTTAAACTATTTCTGGAGTGTGAAAAGTATTTGGGTCTAGGAATTCATCCTACCCTGTCTTTTACTTCGCACGTTATGAGAATACAGTTTACGACGTCTCGGTATAACTTCTTATCGTCATCATAGTAAGAGGAGGTTTGTCCTTAAAGCCCCCATAACTTTTTTTTTTATGTAATAAAGTGTTACACCTAAATTTCCCCTGTGTGTTACCGTCTACCCGACGTAGTCTAAAACATAATCGCATGGGTATGCATTTCAATGAAGGCGTTTTAAACACAAGCAGTTTTTATATGCGCAGACTTTGATGGCGTTTATTTTTATTAGGTTATTAGGTTTCTTTATGGTTCCTTGTTAAAATGGGCCTGTGCTCACTGAAATTAAAAATAATAACTTTCCTTCTTTGTGTTTAATCTGCCTTCAGTACAAGCTAATAAAATGTTTATACTAATAAAAAGAGAATATCTATCTATCTATCTATCTATCTATCTCACAAGCCGTTAATATGACGCAAATTGTAATTTTAGATACTATCTGTGCTAACAACCCGCTGCAAATAAGGCGATGCAGGAGATAAAATGTCCACTAACATAACAAAAACGACGAGGAAGGAACAGTTACAGATTTAATTCTAAACAAAAAAGCAGTTGACACTTGTTGGACTTCTGGCAGTAAAATCGTCTTGTCTTATTTAAAGTACCAGAAAAAAAAACCCTTAGTTAATTCCAGTAGGGATGTGTAGGGTAAATCAATTTAAACGCAAACTTTGCGAATCATCAAGGTAAATGATGGCTCCAATTGCCTTGCTTTAACATTACAATAGGCTTGCAGCACATCCAAAGTAGATTTTGAAAGGACACATCCTGGATTAACAGTCATATTGAGCACCTTTGCATATTCATCGCTTTTCAGGTGAATAAGCATCGGTAGAGCGCACTGAAAAGGGTTAATTGACGTGCAAATTGTCCCTACCTTCCACCTCACTCTGGTATTGTTTGGTAAATAGCGAGCTAAAGACAAATACAGTCAAATTCACTTATTTTATAGCGAATTGTAGCTACATAAGCATTGGAGTTGTAGAGTTTTCTGTATAAATACAATTATACAGTCAGAAATGTATATATTATTTTATCTACAGGTATAGCTAATGCCATAACTTCTAGTCTACAATGTTTTCTTTTACAATATGGGGTAATTAAATGAATAGCCTAAATATTCGGTACATTTTTTTAACATTACAGCAGTGAGTTTACCTTGCTTGACTACTAAAGGATCCCCTATAAAGTATACCCACTTGTTCGACGGCATTGAATTAACTTCTGCATCACAGGGCTGGTATCACAGGGTTGGTACAAGTGTGTGTTGATATGTGTGTGGCGATGATGTACTTGGGTGTTTCTAATGTTTGAAAAGTAAAGTATAACCCGGCACCTTCAAGGTAACTCCTGGGTTTATTATGATCGCGCACGCAGTTGCGTGACAAAAAGCGTTTGGAACCTGCTCGTGTCGGTCTATCGTCTTTTAGACCGTGCCACCCCGCTTAGCCAGCAAAGCTATGAGATTGAGTGTGGCTTCAGGGAGGACTAGGGAAAGGACCCTAAATTAGTATTAACCAGAGCGCTCATCCAACCCATAAACAGTTGAATACTTCTACTTAATGCTTATCCCAGTGTGTTTAAGTTATATATTAAGTAGCCTAAATAGGTTAAGTAAAATGTATGTAAGCCTATTTGATAACCTTTTCTGTTAGACTACAGATTAAACAAAACCCTACCTCACATTTCTCATATCTGCTTGTCCAGCATTTTATTGACAACAGATCTTAAATTCACCGTTTTACTTCATCCAGCAAACAACCGCCACTTTCAAAACTCCTTCCACGTGACTGCAGCGCCGACGTGTTTTCTAATCGTTTTCAGACTTCATTATAAACTGCCTGTCATTCTTCAGACAGGTATTGTTCGAGGACCAACACTTCTCTTATATTAACCCTACTATAGTTTTAGTTGTTCGCGACAGCTTTAAAAATTAGGCAGGACGTAAAAAAGCCCATGTAGTCAAGCTCAGCTGGTGTTTCGGGGTGCCTCAGCAAAACAGCCAGCGCCATGTTGTGACGTCACTGCATTTGTCAGATAGACTCTAGCCGATGGCGTGAGGAGAAAAATGTTGTGTGAAATAGAAAAAAACTGCGCTTGCGCAGAAATCAGAAAAGATTCCGTTTAAATGAATTTGTAAAACTGTTTATATTTGAAGATGGGGGTGGGTTTGATATGAGGGTGGAGTCTATGGGGGTTGGGCTAAAATACTGCATACCAAGCGAGGAAGGAGAAAAGAGCCCCGCAGGTCCTCCAAAAATAATGGTTGCCTATATAGCCTTTAAATCGTGAACTTGACGCAGTGAAAAAATATTTTGCGTGTTCACCACTTATACTTTTATTGATTCGTGTTTCTAAATAGCGGGTTGTTTTTTTCTTATTATTTTTATAAATATAAGGCAGTTTAAATATTTTGTATAGCCTACGTTTTCTATAATTTATTTTAAATTCTGCAGCAATGTCTGAATTAGTGCTGCACTGTTAGGCTATATATTTTAATAATTTTATTTAAAATATAATAAGTCTTTGTGTAATGCAGTGGAATAATAAAATGTGCATTCTGCCACTGGTGCAATCTCTCTTGTTTTTACCACACGTTTTGAATGAATGTCTGCCAAGCCCAGCCTACATGACTGAAATCGAGAGAATGGCTTAGCGTATCTCGGCAGAAAGTTTTCAAACTTAAAATTAGCAGGGTTCTTGCATGTGTAGGCCTACTCCCCAAGGTCCCAAGATAGGTCCTGAAATAATTATGTGCTAAAGACGGCTGTTAAGCTGCGTTAACGCTACACAATTCTGAACTTTTTCGTCCCTCAAAGAAACAGGATGCTAAGATGGCGGCATCTTACTGTCAAGTTCAAGTGTGTTGTTGCTTCGTAGCCTACCGCTGGAGTAGGGCGTATAAGTTCACGGTAAGAACCAGAGAAAAATAGCAAAAGAAAGAAATGAAAAAGAAAAACTGAGGTCTTCATTTGTGACATTTCAGAATTTGTTTTAATTCCAGTCAAAAACTTGTTCACATTTTGTCATAAATAGTTTGTTAAACAAACCAACAAACAATAACGCTACTTCGAAAGAAAGTACAAGATTTTGCTGAATTTTGAATAGGTATGTTGAAGTAACATCGTTTGCCTTGAAAATGGCACAGTGACACAGTTCATCAGTTAAACATGTGCTTTTCAGGAATAACTTGATGCGTGACCCATTTCCACGAGAAAATGTCACAGAATCACATTCAAGCTCCATTTTTACATCAGATCTGTATGAGATCAGGGCTTAAGATACATCGAAGGTGGCTGAAATAAATCTTTTTTTTAACTTAACGTATAGAAAATAGTATATAAAACATATATTCATTAAATTATTTAAATAAACGTATTTATATATCACGTTACTTACGAAGTACTGTATTTTTTACGTTTGTTTTCAAAAGTAGTGCTGGTGGTTTGAAATCATGTTCATAAGCACAATATATTTATATGCATAATTTTAGTCTCTTAAAAAATATGTAACAATGCAACGCTGTAACTCTTGGTGTCACTGAACACATATTTTCCCTCACTTTTCCACCTTAAAAAAGTTCTAGTACTCTTAATACTAAATTTCATTCACACATATACAGTTCCACATCTGGAAAAGTTATTCACATAAAACAAGCAAATGTGTAATCAAAGTTTTCTATATGTTATACCACAGTATTCATAACAAACAACACTCTATATTCACAGAAGAACTACATTTAAAACAATGCAAACTGACAGACAAAAAGTTTTATTTTGAGATTACTGTTGTGACAGATCATTGCTCCTCTTTGACACATTAAACACAGACTTGCATCCACAAAGACAGTTCTGGAACCATCAAAAATGGAATACCATACTGATTGAAATGGCTGTACCTCAAACCCCAAGAATATAATGTCTTTAACACTGTCACACGAGTTCAAAATTGATCCATGAATGAAAGCTATGCTATTGCATGGTGTATCTGATCAGAAATAGACGTGTCGATGAAAACACTGGTCAGTGGGCCTCTCGAATTTGTAAGTGTTCCTTATAGAGATGTAGTCTATACTCTGATGCTAAGAGAAAATTGGGAAAAGTCATTTTGATAATATGGGGGGGGGAGAAACAATGTTTTTATTCCTTTTTATACCGGTCCTCACATGAACTTGCGTTGGAAAATACTTGAAACTATATATCATGTCATGTCATGTCATAATATTAATATAATTAATACTTTACGACCCAGATAAGACACATTTATTGGTTAAAAAAGATACAATCGTATCGTGGGAACTTTAGAACTGACTCCCTTTTCATCGTTAAAACTGGTTATTGACTCAAAACTGTACAGTCTTGTTAGAAAACATTTCCATAAATATCATTTAAGATTCGGCTCTTTCGCCGATAATTAAATTACAAATTGATAAATATGGCATCATGGATATGTATTTACATCATTATTAACAAAGGCAACGTTATATTCAAAGGTAACAATCGTAAGCTAATAGGCCTACCACATTTCTCCACCTGAAAACGGACTTGGACAACAGATTTGACTCCATCAAACAAGGAAATACATTCACGAGTAGGCTATATACTTATTTATGATTTATTATTTTTTGTTCAAGTTCAAGACAAAGACTTTGGCACGTTTCTTAAGACTGTCTGAAGTTTTAACAATCAATCAAAAGGTGATGTGAGTGTCACCTTAATATAAAACACCGTGAAATATTCTTTCTTTGCCATTAGTTTTAAATATTGTTTTTTTTTCTTCAGAAAATACATAAAATGAAAAATAAAATAATCATCTGAAATCTGAAAACTAAATGAAAACCATTTATTCTTAGAAAGTGTTATTTTGTTATTTTATGTCTTGCTAGTTTTCTTCAAACTCGGAATAAAGTCAAATTTCGAATCCTGAGAACGGACGAGGCCTGCTGGCGAACTCTCATCTTTTCCTGTTGTTTCAATGCCATTTTGAACGCCATAGCGTAAATAGTTTTTTAAAAGGTTACTTCAACCTTTTGGTCCACCATTTGAGAATCTGCTTGGAGCTTCAAACGTACCATTCGTTAAAATTAGGTGGTAGTCCATCGCTGTGTGCAGATGTATTTTGCACTGCAGACGTGGGTGTTTTTGTCGGGTCTTCAGTGTTCGCAGAAACCAGCACTGGCGGCGTGGAGGACTCGTATCCAGAGCTAGCAGCTGGAGACGACTCTGAGCCTTGTGATTCATGTACCTTGAATTACAATGTTCATAGATGTATGATATACAGGAGGAAATAACACGCTTGTACACGGTTAAACTTTATGCTATGTCTAGGATTTCTGATCTCTGTTATACATTTGTGAACCAAAATACAGAACAATATCAGGCCTGCTTAAAATGAATGTAAACGCATTGTTCGTATAATGCATATGACGTTTATCTAAGGGGTTACAACATTTTTATTTTATCAGAAAATGTCCCTTACCTTCATGTGTTTCCTGAGAGAGCTGGGGTGTGTATAGGACTTGTCACACACTTTGCAGATATATGGCTTGTCAGATGTGTGCACGTGCATGTGCTTTTTCCTGTCGCTGCTGTTCGCAAAGCGCCTGTCGCAGCCTTCGAACTCGCATTTAAATGGCTTCTCACCTGCAAGTGAGAGCAAACACTGAAGGTTTAGTAATGTAACTTTTTTTAATAGAGCGGATGTTCAGTACAACTTTCAGTTATGTAATATGCCTTTCCAAATTACCAGGCCATGTTGCGCTCACGCTAGATGGTTTGGTTACCCACATCTCATGCTCCCTGAGAGTCCTTGCTGCTGTTATCCTTTATTTTACTTCCCAAGAATCTTTATATTCGTTTTAGCAAACCAACACGCCATGCATTGTCGTGTTTACTGTGTGGCAGTTGGTGAACAATTTTTGCACACGTTTCTTGTCTGCCAAGTGTAACCATATAGACTGTTCAACAGCTTGCTTTGCATTTCATGTGGATCTCGAAAGGGGTCAATTATTTAGGCACAAATCCAGCCATCAGACTAAATGCAAATCGACCACTTCATACTTTCCCAGACCAATGTGTACTACTGTATTCGTGCATCCACAATACACAAATCCCATGCTATTTCTAACTTTATAGCCACAAGCATCAGGAATAGCTTCACAAATGCAAGAGGACAGTCCATTCACAAATTCGCTCCACAACAACGCATGCAGCTTTGCATTTTATTTTTTCTGTGTTATTCATCTCCTCAAAGAGATGCAATGTATATACATTTGAACAAAAACATATTTTACTCAACCGGAAAAACAATTGAATAAGAAACTAAATTCCTTAATAACGGTCATGTGATCAAAATAATTTAATCTTCCCAAACATTTGACAAATGTATTTAATTCCCCCAAACCTAAAGTGTTTAAATAAACCTTTTATTACATTTACTTTAAAATTGATTCAAAAGAAAAATGCACTTGTTTATTTATTGATTTTTTTTTAAAGAACTGCAATTTACGTATAAATAACCCCGCTGGAATATTAATAACTGAATATTTATTTTCCCCAAACCAGTGGGTAAGCAAAAATAGGGGGAAATACGAATGCCTTACCTGTGTGAGTTCTTTTGTGAATTTTAAGATTTTCTGATCTTGCAAAGATTTTCCCACAACCGGGGAACGGACAAGGGAACGGTTTCTCTCCCGTGTGCACTCGGATGTGGTTCACGAGTTTGTATTTGGCCTTAAAGGATTTCCCCTCTCTCGGGCAATCCTCCCAGAAGCAAATATGATTACTCTGTTCTGGGCCGCCAACGTGTTCCATTGAAACATGTGTCACCATTTCATGCATTGTGCTGAAAGTTCTGTCACAAGTCTTTTTAGGTCTGTTCATCTGATTCTCTTCTATCCACTTACAATACAATTCTTGCTTAATAGGTTGCCGCATGTATCTGAAGAAGGCCCCCGGACCGTGGTGTGTGGGTACGTTCATCCCCATGTTCATATTGATGGCATGGTTGTAGTTATGGAGCTGAGCGGTGCCGTAAGGGTCCGTACGAGGGCTTGCCACAGCTCGGTACGGATCTGGACGGCCAAAAATGTCCCCGCGTAAACCCAGGTGCATTTGACTGTTTACAACATGTCCTCCCGGTGAAGTGTGGCTCACGCTCTGGTCGTGAAGTCCAGGAAACAACAGATGTCCCGGGTTGTCCGAAATTCCGTGGGGCCCGTGTAGACTCCCAGCAGAAGCGGCAAAGATTCCATGCTGGGCACTCGGCGGTGCGGTCTCTCCGATGCCTGCGCCCCTGTTTCTGAAGAGAAAGTCCCTGGTCGAATTGAATGCTCCACCGGCGTAAGAACCAACTTGTCCTCCGTGGTGGTGTCCGAGCGCGGCTGCGTATCCAGTAGCTTGCGGGGTGAACGCTGATGACTGGCTGGAGGCGATATCGTGAGTAACGGGACTTATCTTGAAGGCAGCCGAGTGAGATGAATCTGCGAATGGACTGAGCCCCAGCCCGGGATCTCGGTTTCCCAACTCATGGTGTCTAGGCGTTCCGAACCCCCCTACTCCTAGTGAAGGGAACTGAGGAGCGCTATCAAGGAGCATAGTCATTGGGCTCAATCGAGAAAAAGCAAGTGAAAAAGAAAAGAAAAAAAAGAGAAACCCCAGTTTAGCGGAGTGAAGTGGGTAACGGTAAACTGAGCACAATTTCACGTAGGCTTCAATAAAGAAATCTTGAATTGAAAAACGAAAGAATAATTCCTAGTCTCGGTAAACGGGAGGAAAACTCCCGTAACTGGGATCCGTGAGAAAGAAGATCAAACTTCCCCCCCTTTCCAGGCGAATGATGTCCTTGGACTGATAAAGTCAATCACTCACTCCTTGCACATAAATGAGCTCGGGAGGCAGCTCTATGCTGACCAATGAGAGCACAGCGCTTTCTTTGTCACGTGACAGCTAGGAAGGGTGCTAATTGGCTGCGCGTTCGTTGATTGGCATGGTTTAGTATTGAAAATGGCAGTTCGTTTCAGTGAGTAGATTTGATTGGTTGTTGTTGGCATTATTTGCAGGTAAAGCAACGGGACTTTATTTCGGTTCAGTAAAAGGCTTGTTTATTTCCCGTGCTTAGCACGTCAGCTGTTCCCAAAGTTACATACACTTTCAGGAGTTGCTTGACAATTAATTTCTCAAAATACACTTTTGCCGAGCCTCTTAAAAAAAAGCGAAATGGAGAAGAAAATGTCAAAAGTGACTTAAAAATGGATTGGAAATGAAGATAATTAATTTGTAAATCATTGTATCTATCTATCTATCTATCTATCTATCTATCTATCTATCTATCTATCACATGTACATAGACTAGCTATATGCGTCCATCAGGTTTTTCTTTTTTCTTGGATTTGTTTTTTAATTTCTCAACACTTTTGCCGAGCCTCTTAAAAAAAAGCGAAATGGAGAAGAAAATGTCAAAAGTGACTTAAAAATGGATTGGAAATGAAGATAATTAATTTGTAAATCATTGTATCTATCTATCTATCTATCTATCTATCTATCTATCACATGTACATAGACTAGCTATATGCGTCCATCAGGTTTTTCTTTTTTCTTGGATTTGTTTTTTTCTGAAATCACCTTTTAGAGTTCTAAATTTCCTGAAGCCGTAAAATGGTGAAACATACACATCGCGCTGTGGAGTGTAGCCTAGAACTCAAAAATAAGAGTGAAAGAAATATGGTGGTAATTATAATATCCCTAGGATTTTTTTTTTCCAAGGCGAAATAAATTCTTGCTATTGAGGAAGTTTCACAAGGTTACTGGTGACTCGCTGCAGGACACACAAAATCTGATCAAGTTCAGAGACGCGTTGAGTGTTTCAAGCAGAGCTTTTTATACCTCCAAGCCATTTCACGTTCCCTCTCCCCCTCAGTCTCTCCTCGAAAGGAGCTCCCTTTTATATTCTAGAGATTAAAAAACAAAAATCTTTAAATCAGCTCTTCATTCCGGTCTAGTCCTCAGCTATCACGCTTTCACTTTCAGCATTTTCTACGAGAAAATATTCTCCTAATCTTTCTGCAAGCTTTATCCCCCCTCCTTTCTGCTGTCTTTCTTTCTTTCTGTCCCTCTCTCTTACTCTCCCTTTCGTACAAGAGCACACATGTGAGTATGCTGTACCGCCGGACAGATTTACGGCTATTTTTTTAAGGTTTCACAGTCGGAAGTGAGATAGCTACGGTTTCTTACTTTCCACTCTAGATGTAGGCCTAGTTTGTCTGTTTAAATGTGGACGCGCTTAATATATTATGTGACATATTCATTTCCAGGCGTGGCTAGGAAATAAGTTCTTAAGGACGTTCTTTGCTTTCTCTGTGCAGGGAATTGTTCAGTTATTTGACTTAACTTATTTACTGCACTGCAACTCTAATGTCGGCCAAAGGGCAAATGGGAGCAAGAGACGTTTTTAACTCAAGCGGGCCTCGTACGTTATTTTACATCGGACCACGGAAAATTGAAAGGACTTAAAGGCCTATAATTGCATTGACCAGAGCTATATTTCGACCGATTATTTGAGGTAGTCAAATAATGTTTCGTCAGAATAATGCGATGAGCTCTAGCTCCCGCCCCTTTACTAGACTATGTCTTCATATTTTTTAGTCAGAGCAGAATTACCTGGAAACTGCTGAAAGTTGAAATCTTGAAGATGATGATTTGGGTTATTACACAATTATCAAGCTCAGTGTAGCCTATAGCATCGTTCATCGATAGAATCTTGATAATTATCGATGTATAGATGGTGTTGTTCTGTTTATTCATTCATTCCAGTTGTCAATCTCACATTAAATTAATTTATTTCATACTTAAATACATATAATAAAAAATTAAATCTTTCGCTGCTTAGCAACAACAGATGGAAATGACTCCGATTACCTACCACTTCGTCATCTTTTCATGTTAGGGAGATTATATTATGGGTAGTATTTTAATCTTTAATTTTATTTTGAGATAGGCCTATTACTTGTATCTTCTCTTTCTGAACATGTATGCAGACACATGGCTTTATATCTGTGTACGTATCCCTTAAATATTCAAAAGTATTTAGCCTGTTTTCTACTAGCTTTGTTGAGGAGTTGGGTCTATTTATCTCAAACATTTAATCAGTATTGAGTAATGAGATAACTGTGGTACCTTCAATTAACATGTGTCTATATAAAATGTGTTAACTATGTTTAGCATAAATGACTGGAAATTAAATTTGTCGAGGCGTTACGCATCTGCTTATTGGTGAATGCAAACTGCTGTTGCCAGGTTAGACTATTGTGCCCTTGAGTTCTAAAAATCAGAGAAAATATTGTGTTAAAAGTGTAGAGTCCGTGTGTTTGGTGCTTTTTTCCTACTTATATCTCACTCAGTTTTTCTCTGTTTTCCACTTAGTTTGCCCATGTAAATTTACCGACATTTAGCCCTTAATTTGTAAAGCTGAACACCGCTACGTTCATTGCAATGAGGAAAACTTTTTCTGTAGTTTTCAGACTAATATATTAGACCGAATATATTCAGCCAGCATTTATTACCACGTTTTACTATTACTTTATTTTATTTTATTTCATTTGATTTCTTTTTAAATCCTCACAAGCAATGCATGGCTTTATTGATGTCTTGATATGGAAATGAAGATAAGGCTACATTTGTATTTGTAATTGTACAAAAATAAATATAATACAGGTATGCAAGGAAGAGAGGCACTTTACATTTCGGCAAAAATATTTAAAGTATATTTAGATTTGTAGAGCATACATTATTTAGTGTTTCATAATACTCACCTTTCAGTTGAGTTATCTTCTTTAAACCACTGTGATAAGACTTTGACTATGGATGCATTGAATTGATACTAGTGTTTGCTGACTAAATTTAGTTTGTGCACTGTATAGGTCCCAACGACATGTCTGTGACCTTTGTGAACTATAGATGTGTGTCATTAGGTATATTTAGTGACCATTACTTGAATTGATAGAACACAAAAATACAATATTCAGTGTTCTGTACCTAATAACTTTTCTCTTATGATCATTCATTTATGCTCTCTCTCTCCCGCTCTCTCTCTCCATATGTATTTAAATAGGATTGTACTAACTCATTTATTGGAAATCTTTAATATTGTAAGTATATTAACAGAATATGTGTAGAAATGCATTTGGACTTATAATGAAGTAATAACGAGTAATGAAGAAATAACGAAGAAAGAAATTAATCAGGAAGAGTTGCTGTGTGGTGTGGGAGAAGAGACTCAGTTTTGTTATACAAATTAATATCTGCCACTGATTGTTCTCTATGCTCTGTTATGGTGTTGGATATCATGGTCAGGGAGATTGATCTAAAAACTGCATTGTGACTCATTACATATAAAAGTATATATTCTTGGCCTTTTCTGGTCTCTCTTGTCTTATATTATATTTGATATGACCCTGTTAATGTAAAAAGAATGGTGTTTTTTACTGTTAATTATGACTTAATTGTGAATACAGTTCCTGTAACCTCAGTAAATATTGTCTTGTAATGTTTACTCTATCCAAGAACTTGTGGGAAGAATTATATTATTAAATAACCCAAGTTTGTGCCCACTCAATGGGGGGGAGACAGTCTTCAGAAGAAATATATTAATTACTTTCTTAAATTCAAAATGTTGTAAGGTAAGTGATCAGTATCGCCGGTATAAAAGTTGTGTTAGTTGTTCTTTAGATTCCAACAATTCACATAATTAAATTCTGTTCTTAATACGTCAACATTTTGTGTGGTTATTTAAGCATCTTTGAGTTGGCCCTTTAAAAAAAAGAATAATTTGATGGTCCACACTATGATGCTGTCACACTTTTTACAGTAACAGTGAGTAGGCTACACCACAAACCTGTTTTCATTTTTGTCCGTTTAATATTGACAAGTGCAAAACATTCAAAATAAGCGAATACATTTCATTTTTAAATGGCAACAGGTCATCGTGGGGTTGAAAAGGTTAAAGCTGTCATTCTTGTAACCTCGAAAGTCAAAAGTCTATTAACCCTCGCATAATACAATTAACGTTATATTGAGCTATTATGTGATATTGACGTAACCCTAGTTTTACTGTGGCTCATTTTTGTGCATTTATTATTATTTATTAATTAGATATATTATTTATGAATGAATTTAATTCACCTATTAATTTTTTTATAAATGAATAAAACAATTGTTCATTTTTTTCTCAGATTTGCAACTCAAGAAAAATATTCGATAAAAATGCACGCCTAAGTACATCCAATAAAATTAAACTCATCTTCACTAAACAAACTAATAGACCTACACATGCGGAACGATACTTTTTTACAATATGGTATATTTTCTGTGTGCAGTATAATCAAGTAGTGCCCCCCGAATTTCCATGTTATGAAGTGTTTAATAGCAAATATTATGTCATTTTACATAAATAATAACAAATAATATTTTCCTAAAATTTTGCATGAGAAACAAAGTGAAGTTTCTGTCACATTTACCTTTAGCTAAATAAGCGTAATATTTAACTTAAATAAAAATAAATAAAACAAATAAAATATTTATAAAATAAATAATACAAATATAATAATAATAATAATAATAATAATAAATCGTGTTTACGATGAACACCAGTATTATAGCTACTGGACCGAGTAACACCAAAGAATATTAAATTTAATTAAAGTTAAACCACAATATTAAATATTAAAACCGACATTGTGGCCTGAAAGATAATTTTGATTTCGTTGCTTAACTCCGGTTATTTCTATTCGATGTTGAAAACACACTGTTGCACAGCATTCGTAGCACAGACTTTCTAATAATTCATATAAATATGGCATTTAAACATTTCAACAATATCGCATTCGGCACTCTCAAGTCACAGAACAGCCAATATCTGGCCGTGCGCGAGCGGCACATATCAAAGCATTTTCACTGAGATATTTGAAAACGGAGTCGTGTGGTGAACGCCTGCGTGTCCCTTTTAAAACAAATCCAGGGACTGTCAATCATCGCGCATTCCGACCAATCCCAAAGCACCGTTTTTTAAAAGCTGGTTTGCCTGCTGTGCTTTTATATTGCAGTATGGCCTGGTTCGGAGCATTTTACTACCACGGTTATTGCCACAAATCAAGAGGGCAAAGTGAACGGCATGGGACTCACACCAATCTTAACGAACTTGGGTCCTATTCCTGCGTCTGAGAGGTTTACAGGCAATAACTGCACATGCAGATGATACAGCGGGGGAAATGGGGACGAGTTTTGTAGGTAAATCGTAAACGTTAGAGGTTGGTTGATTTGCCAAGCCCTCAGCCAAGCTTGCAACAAAACATGACAAGCCTGTCGCGGTTTAGTGGCTGCCCTCTTTCTTGCGTCAACCCTGGGGAGTGCAATACTGAACCCAGCGTGGTGCTGCCACCTTTGGCAGAAGAGCACATGGGGCACCCCACTGGCAGTTCCTTAAAACTCTGCCCCTCGCAAAATTTGCGAGACTACCGCGAGACGAGGGCCAGTGCATTTGTTGACCACTCGGTTACCCATTTTCCAGACACTGGATACACCAGTCATCGCTTAGAACCCAGTCCTAGGGGCATTATCATTGGGACAAATCTGTCAGCAGCAGGCATGCCACCAGTAACTGATCAGCTGGCTCAGAGACCTAACCAGCATGGCAATATTGGAAGGTACCGTGACCTCCACAGCTATAGGGATGGCAGGAGCCACGCGTTCTTCAACACGTATCAAGAGCAGGCCCATGGCTCGTCAGACGCAACCAGAGATCTCAGCAGCCAAATGATGTTGGGTCTTCCAGGAGATCTTCTCTCACGAACGCACCCGTACGGGCAGTCTCAAGTTCAGAGACGCGTTGAGTGTTTCAAGCAGAGCTTTTTATACCTCCAAGCCATTTCACGTTCCCTCTCCCCCTCAGTCTCTCCTCGAAAGGAGCTCCCTTTTATATTCTAGAGATTAAAAAACAAAAATCTTTAAATCAGCTCTTCATTCCGGTCTAGTCCTCAGCTATCACGCTTTCACTTTCAGCATTTTCTACGAGAAAAAAAAAGCATATAGGGACCTAGTCTAATAGTTTTAAGGTGAGTAGCCTAATCTATTTTTCATTAGATGCTTTATAAAAGTGCCCTGTTGATCAGTTGCATGTTATATTCAGGCAATAATCTAAATCGTGTAAATTTTAAACATTTAATAACAAAGAAAATTTAAACCGTTTTTTTTTGAAAAAAGTAATTTCCAATAAATACATAGCCTAAATACATTTTAATAGAATTTAGTAGTAAATGTTTATTGGTTAATTGAGTATATATATATA
>NW_015633548.1:320958-321931 GCF_001515625.1 Sinocyclocheilus rhinocerous
AAGTCACAGAACAGCCAATATCTGGCAGTGCGCTAGCGGCACATATCAAAGCATTTTCACTGAGATATTTGAAAACGGAGTCGTGTGGTGAACGCCTGCGTGTCCCTTTTAAAACAAATCCAGGGACTGTCAATCATCGCGCATTCCGACCAATCCCAAAGCACCGTTTTTTAAAAGCTGGTTTGCCTGCTGTGCTTTTATATTGCAGTATGGCCTGGTTCGGAGCATTTTACTACCACGGTTATTGCCACAAATCAAGAGGGCAAAGTGAACGGCATGGGACTCACACCAATCTTAACGAACTTGGGTCCTATTCCTGCGTCTGAGAGGTTTACAGGCAATAACTGCACATGCAGATGATACAGCGGGGGAAATGGGGAAGAGTTTTGTAGGTAAATCGTAAACGTTAGAGGTTGGTTGATTTGCCAAGCCCTCAGCCAAGCTTGCAACAAAACATGACAAGCCTGTCGCGGTTTAGTGGCTGCCCTCTTTCTTGCGTCAACCCTGGGGAGTGCAATACTGAACCCAGCGTGGTGCTGCCACCTTTGGCAGAAGAGCACATGGGGCACCCCACTGGCAGTTCCTTAAAACTCTGCCCCTCGCAAAATTTGCGAGACTACCGCGAGACGAGGGCCAGTGCATTTGTTGACCACTCGGTTACCCATTTTCCAGACACTGGATACACCAGTCATCGCTTAGAACCCAGTCCTAGGGGCATTATCATTGGGACAAATCTGTCAGCAGCAGGCATGCCACCAGTAACTGATCAGCTGGCTCCGAGACCTAACCAACACGGCAATATTGGAAGGTACCGTGACCTCCACAGCTATAGGGATGGCAGGAGCCACGCGTTCTTCAACACGTATCAAGAGCAGGCCCATGGCTCGTCAGACGCAACCAGAGATCTCAGCAGCCAAATGATGTTGGGTCTTCCAGGAGATCTTCTCTCACGAACGCACCCGTACGGGCAGTC
>NW_015633548.1:324658-337229 GCF_001515625.1 Sinocyclocheilus rhinocerous
GAGCACATGGGGCACCCCACTGGCAGTTCCTTAAAACTCTGCCCCTCGCAAAATTTGCGAGACTACCGCGAGACGAGGGCCAGTGCATTTGTTGACCACTCGGTTACCCATTTTCCAGACACTGGATACACCAGTCATCGCTTAGAACCCAGTCCTAGGGGCATTATCATTGGGACAAATCTGTCAGCAGCAGGCATGCCACCAGTAACTGATCAGCTGGCTCAGAGACCTAACCAGCATGGCAATATTGGAAGGTACCGTGACCTCCACAGCTATAGGGATGGCAGGAGCCACGCGTTCTTCAACACGTATCAAGAGCAGGCCCATGGCTCGTCAGACGCAACCCGAGATCTCAGCAGCCAAATGATGTTGGGTCTTCCAGGGGATCTTCTCTCACGAACGCACCCGTACGGGCAGTCGGTCAGTGGCCCCAGGGCCGACAGCCAGCAGCTAGTCACCCAGTTCCTGGAGTTCTATAAGCCTCTGAATATGGCCATGCAGCGAGGAGGGGGTGACGCCTTCCTCAGGTGCTCCAGGCAGAACCGAAAGCACGAGCTGGTGTGCAAGTGGAGTGACGGCCAAGAAGGCACTGGCAAGCCGCCCTGCGCCAGGAGTTTTGGGACCATGTATGAACTCGTCACCCATGTGACGGTTGAGCATGTCGGAGGACCGGAGCACTCCGACTACGTTTGTCACTGGGAGAACTGTTTAAGAGACAGAAAGCCTTTCAAAGCCAAATACAAGCTCGTCAACCACGTCAGAGTGCACACTGGAGAAAAGCCCTTTCCCTGCCCTTTTCATGGATGTGAAAAAGTTTTTGCCAGATCCGAGAACCTCAAGATACACAAGAGAACGCATACAGGTTAGTTAATAATAATAATAATAAATAGAATGACAGGCTTCAAACGTATGGAATTGTTTCTAAACCTGTTTTGGAGTGTTTTGCTTAACATTGTTCCAACACAAAATTAATTCATGAAGAATTGCCAGGACCGAAAAACTCGACAAAACGTAGGCTACTGTTTGATTAGTTGTTCCCAAAGTAACACTAAAATATTCGACCGTAATTTTTTTAATGTCTTTTGTTTTTTTTTGTTTTTTTTTGCTGTTCACGAACACTGCTTTTGACAATGGGTTGTCAAAACACGTCATGATTAATTTATTTTCAAAATGTTTCGGCAAATAAATTAATGTAGAATTTTGTACACAATAGAATTACATTTTCTACAGCCTGTGCCAGACTTTAATTTGGGCTGCGATTAAAGCATTTATTTATATAAAATGAAGCCTATTGTTTGTTCTAACGTTTTTTTTTTTTTGCTCATATTAGAGGGGTGATTTTTTATTTCGTTTTCAGAAACCTTCGAGCTGGTGAAAATCAGTCCACAGGCCAGTTGTTTGGGTGCCTCTCATTCATGCAGTGAAAATAAATAAATAAATGCCGGGACACCGGAGAGCTGTGACGTAGCGTTTACGCAAGGCACAGCTGAATTCTCTGCTATGGTGGAGTGCACCCGCTCGAGCTAAACTCTGCAAGCTTCGAGTCCACTACACTTGAAACTGGCGTCACATTAATCCTTAGAATATTATCTGTATAAATGGCCACTTCATGTGTTAAAAAAAAAAAATTTAACCATAAGATATGATTTATAAATTTTAAATATGATAATCGATATGACTAATTATTAAAGCCACAGTTAACTTTATTTTTCTCGCTAGAAATTAATTAAACTAGGAATTCATCTTTGGCTCAGGACGCATATAAAAATATGAATTGGTCGATTAACAGAATATCTGCGAATATTAGGAAATATAATTTTTCACTGAAAACAGTTTAAGCAGAAATTGAAAATTAATCACTGACACAATTCCATAAAATTATTTATAAGTGAACTGTTTATTATGGGTTAATAAAACTTGTGAAATTAAACTACTATGTTCTTAATTTAATTTTTCTCTTTTTTTTATAACTCTGAAATCAATTTGAGTTCGCCTAAGCTATATGCATTTGCGGTTCATTAATAAGCTAAATCTGATTTAGCTCGTGTGAACCATGATTTTGAAATTAGCAGCTATTGCATGAAAACAACTGACTGGAAAACATCACTATTTTTAAGAATGATGGGAAAGAGGGATTTCGATTTATCAAGTTTTGCATGCACACGAGTGTTATCTTTTTATCTCTTGTTAAGTTTAACAAAGTTCTGTCCTCGCCTGCTATAGCCTACTGTTGAATGTGTGGAGCAGCACACTTTTTTTTTTTTTGTCGGAGATTTGCAAACAGCAGTGACCGGAAGAAGCATTCTCATGTTCACTCCAGCGATAAACCCTACACGTGCAAGGTCAGAGGCTGTGAAAAATGTTACACACATCCCAGCTCATTGCGTAAACACATGAAACTCCACTGCAAGGCCTACATCGCCAAAATCGGCGAAGACGACGAGCACCTTGTAGAATCCAGGTCTCCTGAGGTGGCGGAACAGCAAGACACGCCCGCCTCTACCACAGTGACGCGAACGATGACGACCCCCTCCCTGTCTCCAGAGACACGAAATGAGTCGACTATGAGGTCACGTTTCCATCACACCTTTGAAAACAGTTTGGACTATATGGCGCACAGGCCACAGTCCCTTTTGGACCCTCTGTTGCTTCAACGGGGCAGCTACAGACCAGAATCTGTACAATACTCGTGCAGTCAACCAAGCCATACGTTCGCACCTAGCCATAGAACTTTTGCGTCCAACTCACCTTTTCAAAAAAGTCTGGTAAATGGCTGGTACACATGTCATAGCGCCGTGGATACTTTTTCACCCAAACACTGTAACAGTGATATATAATGTCTGTAATTCGGGCTTGTACTCTGCGTGTTAAAGCATTGAGGGGTGACAGCTGAAGTGTTCCTCTTCATGTAATATTATGTCCTACAGGTTTAAATAGGAGCGTGCAATTTGTTACTGTGAGCTTTATCTGTTGTACATTATGTTCGTGTATTGGTGAGACGTCAGTGACTAAACTGTAAATTACTTACTATAAAAGTAAAGAAAAAAGTTGCCAAAATATAATTCATATATAACATATATACAAAACAGATGGCCAAATGGAGTAGAATATATAGGTCGAAAAAATAAAGTAGGCCTAAGTTATTTCTGCACAGGAAAAAAATAAATGGCGTAGCCTATTATTATGAGGTTCTGTAGAGGCAGGGCCTCCGTCAATGTGATGTATAATGGAAAGAAGAGGTTTATCTCTTGAAAAGTGATAATAAAAGTTAGTAACGTGAGTATTTTTTGTAAATTACAACTTGGATTTTACATGCGTTTTTTGTCACAGTTTACATGTAGGTCGAAGATTATTAGAATTAAAAATATCGTTTGTCTTGATGTGTGTGAAGGTGAACCCATCATTGAACGACGCCTTTAACACAAATTATTTGGAGATTTTCACATCACCACCAATGACTGCATTTTATACCTTAATACGTTAGTGGCAATTATTATAGACACCAACCCCCCTTCATTGTGAAAATGTTTAATTAGGATTCTACTGTATATACTGTACAATTAATTATGCATTGGAAGTTTCATTAAAGTATCTCTATTCTCTTTGATCAGGCGTGTGATTTAAACTCTATGCTTCTCAAAGGAAACGTGCGTGAGTTCACTACTTGGATTTTATCTGTACGCGCCCGTTTCTTTAACGGATACCTATATGCGTGTTTAGGTTTTTTGGAATGAAATTGCAAAACGAGAAACTTAGAAACATACTTTTAGTGACTTTCAGACTTTTGTGTAGCCTAGTGTCTAAAACAATTGATTTAAAAAAAGTTAAAACTTTGATAAAGTAATTGTTTTCCGTGAAGGCGATTTTACGGCCGAAGTTGCCTCACCTCGAATGAACTCCAGCAGATTCCAAATTTATCGTTATTTTCTTTTCAGTTTAATCTTATATGCGAACTCTGTTATCATAATTTTGTTTGCTGTTAACTTTATTGTTATAAAACTGCAGTACAGTATGACACGGCATAAATAAAAGTGCAAGCGAGGATATAGGCCTTGTACTTAGAATCGCACTGATCAGCGAAACGCCAACCTGCGCTCACTTACGTTGCTTAATATACGAATGTGTAGGTTTTCTTTTGGTTTCGGTTGACTTCTCACTTATTTTCAGCGTGCTAGAGCATTGTGTGATCTTACAAGAACTGACAATGAACTCAAATCCTGTTCCGTCAAGTACAAGTCGGCTGTAATCTCACTTCTGTTATCAAGAACCAAATGGCAGCCTACAACTGAAAACGTTGGTGGTGATGAATGAAATGTTAGGTTAATGCAGAAGGTACCACACAATGAATACCAACTTGTAGCCTAAGCCTGAGGTCCACAGCTCTTTCAGTACACTGGTTGCACAATGAAATTGCTATTGCATATTTTCAGTTTTGTCTTCAGTCTCATTAGTTTGTTTCTGTCCCCATGTTTTGAATTGATTCCATATTTTGAAAAATCTGAACAGTGATTGTAAAGACTGAAAAATTATATTTGGAGCCTTTGGTAGTGGGCTTTGCTAGCCTTTGGCCCACTGTTGAATCAACTGTCTTGTTATACAATCAGAGAGTTTGCACTTAGGTATTTTATAGTCCAGTTTTGCCAAGATTTCTTTTGATGTGTGTATGTGTGTGGTGTTGTGAAGTTGTAGGGCATTGTAGTGTAGTGTTTCTCAATTTGTAATGCGAGTAACTTGCCTGTCTAACACACTGTGCTGTGAAGCAGCTAACACTAATGACCAGGATGCATAGCATTTTAAAATATTTCTTTCTTTCCTGGTTGGCCATTACAATAATGCATTTCATTCATAGTTTAAGAGTCCAGTTCCCACTGTCAAGGATGGTGCCTTAGGCACCAGTCATCACAACCTACTCATAAAGAGAAACAAAAAAATCGGTGACCAAAGAATACAGCGGACCTCTGTATTTTTTTGTTATTTTTTATTCTTTTTTTTTTTTTGTGACTATTTGAGGCTTGAGAAAGAGACCGTAGGTTTAGCTGAAAAAGGGGCTACCAAGGCTTTTTGACTCTGTGGGCCTTCTAACATCTTTCAAATCATTCATTTAGCTATATCGTGAATAACCTCAGAAAGGTCATATGGCAAAAGTAAAAAAAAAAAAAACTCCCACCATCAATGCTGGACTGATGCAGTGTGTTCAAAGGAAGTTGTTGTAAATGTGAAGTTTACAAGAAATTCTTAATTTCTATTTTAAACACTGTTGGATCATTGAGCAGCAGGAAATTGAAAAAAAAAAAAAAAGAGCACAGGAAGTTTATTTGTGACAATCTGATGCTACGCAAGCACGTTCGTATCTTGTTTTGAGGAAATATTTAGAAATTTGCCATGGAATTTGTCATGTTTCTGTTCTTTGGTGGACTCTTGAGTTGAACAGTTTCTTTTATATATAACTGTATAATCATTAGAGAAGATGTTTAACACAGAGAGACTTGCATTAGTGTGGTGTGTATGTCAAATGCTAAAAACGTAAAAACACATTTGTCATAATTCATCCAAACTGATCCTGTGTTAATTGTTAAGGTATCTCTACTGTGAATTTTTCTTCTATAAAAATATGATACCACTCACAACACAAATATATTAAATCTTGTTGTGAGTAAATTGCAATAGAAAAAAAATATTTTCCATGCCTGTCTTGTTTGGAATCTTACTTTCCAGCACAAATAATGTGTAGTGTGTATGATTTCAAAATATATACACAAATATTGTCATTAACAAAACAGTGACAAAATTAGACAAGAAATGTAACTGAAAACAAAAGAAAAAACATTAAAATATATGTTTCAGTTGTTTTCTAGTGTCGTTACATATATAAAACAATAGAACAACTTAACATATTGATCACATTAAAACAGTTTAGTATTGTTTCTGTCAGAATGATTTTATTTAGGTCTAGTGTTGCAGGTAATAGAAAATTAGAAAATTACATTTTGGACTCTCTAATTTGGCTGTTTTGATATCCTTGTTCCTT
Source organism: Sinocyclocheilus rhinocerous (assembly GCF_001515625.1). Lineage (NCBI taxonomy): Eukaryota > Metazoa > Chordata > Actinopteri > Cypriniformes > Cyprinidae > Sinocyclocheilus > Sinocyclocheilus rhinocerous. The sequence goes on from NW_015633548.1 coordinate 330,687, forward strand.
AAACTATCCTGTGATTGAAATCAAATGACAAAATCGTACGTGAAGACTTATTGTATACTATCGTACAATTGCTTGGTAACCTGTTAGTATTAGTAGATACTGACCTCCTTTAGAAATCCTGCGAATGTACAGTGCTTAAGGTACTGTTTTTGTGGAGTTTTAATGTGAATTTTTTTTAGGTTGAAATCCTATGTTGGTAATGTGATTGCATGTACAACAATATTTGTAGTGGACTGCGGTAAAGCTATTACGTAGCTTCATTTTTACATACATGCAATCCTATACGCATACATACAGTCTCATTTCTAAATTTAAAGTCTTTTTAAATGCTTACATCTTAAATCCTAATTTAGTTTTACTGTATTGTTGCAATAAGACCAGCAAGTTTACATTTGTATGTTGTTGTTTTGTTTTTTTTACTCCTTGGTTTTAATTTTACTGCATCATAGATTTACTCCTGAAAGCAACCTTCAGGAGGATTTATATATAAAAATATCCCTGAATAGGTGTCTGTGTTTAGTCTATTCCGTATTTACTCTGTTTTGCAAGTGCAGTGGTGGTGTGCATTTTGATCAGCCAGAATTTACATCTCTTTCCTAAAGTCCTTTTAATGCCTGTTGTTTTATCTTTGCTGAAAATATTATGACTTCGCTTTGCCAATAGTAGAAAAATGGCATTTCTTCATGAATATCTGGATGAGCACACACTTTAGCTGATTTTTAATTTGGTTATTTTACTGTGAATGAAATGATACCTCGCTGTCTCTCTTTAGTTCTTGTTACCGAGTGTTTTCTGCCTAGCAACAAGGATGTATGGCGAAGGTTAGTTTGCATTTTTGTCTATAATATGCAACAACTTATAACATATTCAACTTTTTTATGCATTTACACACTTAATCTATACTTTATTTGTACAGATAGTGTATCATAGACTTTTTCGCCATTGCATCCTCAAAGTGTGACCAGGACTATATGATCTCAGTGTCTGCTGCGTTCCACCTGCTCAAAATGACACATCTAGCAGGAGCAGTGTGAAGTTGCGTCAGCTTGGTGAGGGGGTGGTGGCTGTGCAGGCTGATGGGGTGTGATTTTAATTGGATTCCTGCCTTTTCCAGTCGTCCCCAGGTCAAGCCAGTGGTGTTAGTGCTCCCTGACTTGGGCTTCTTTTCATCCCAACCCCCTCCTGTATATAGCAGCCCACTTTTCCACTCTCTCATCTGCTGCTCTGCCTGTGCTCCTGGCTACCCTCTTTTCCCATGACACCCTTATACCGGCCCCTTAATCTGTGCAGCAGTGTGGTCCTGTGGCAGGTAGGTGCCACAATGTTTCATGAACCTCAAATCACAAAACTCACCATATTTGATCTTCTGTCCTTCAGATCGTTTACAGAGCTGCCATCGTCCACTCATACTCACCGCCTTTTTCGGCCATCCTGTGTTTTCTTCTTAGTCTTGCTTTCATTTATCTCTTTCCAAACCGGGTGTGTTAGGCTTTGAGGGTTTTGGCGCGCACACACACACGCGCGCGCTCTTCCGGCTTACCCAGTGTGTAATGAGAGTGATGCTACAGACACAGGCAAATTGATTTTAGAGGTGAGGCTGTAATGAGGCTATCAAAAACATGAAACGTGAGAGTCGTACAAGACGCAGAACTCCGAGATAGTGTCGTGTTTTCAGTTGTCAAGCTTCCTGTGAATCTCTATGAGATAATTTGTCTCATTTGTTTCATTCAGATATGCTTAAGCGCTAACTTGACAATTACCTCATGTTAAGAAAATACTTTAAAGCGCTAGTTCATCCAAAAATTTAAAATCTGTCATCATGGACTCGTGTCCTCATGTCATTCCAAGCTGGTATTTCATATGTGGAACACAAAAGAAGATTATTTTAAACAATGTTCCATCTCTATTTTATTTATTTATTTATTTTTTGTCCATTCATTGAAAGTCATTGACTTTCATTACATGGACAAAAAAAACACTAAAATATTTTCAGTTTTGAGTGAACTATTCTTTTAATTGTGGGAGAATCCATATGTAAAATATGATCAATTTTGATTAATCTTTGCATTACAAAAATTAAATTTGAGCTTTTAGATTTGCACCGCTAGCAGTGCAGTCAGTTGATTGTTGGTTTTCTTTCCATCTTCATCCGCAGTGCAGTATTCTCAAGTCAGTGGTGGTGGTGCCAGCCCCCTGTGTAGCTCAGCTGGTACCACAGCTTATTAAATATCCATCTATTCACTTGCCGGACATTCCGTTCTCTTGTCAAACCTCAGCAAGTCCACCAAAATGAGGCTAGTGCGGGGCTTTTGCTATGGGGCTTTTCCATTCAGCACAGCTGCGGTTTGGGAGTGGGGGGAAACTCCGCCCAGCCCAATATCTGATGCATTTCTGTCTTTTGATGCATTTTTAGGATTGCAATTCACCCCAATGGACATTTCTTTAACAAGTCTTTTTTTGCACCCTCTTTTTCATCCATTATCCATGTCTTACATAAGACATTTCTCTGATGATGGCGTCTTAGGGCAGCAGGGAAGACAGTAAAGTTCTTCACTTTGCAGGTGTGGCTTGCGTTGGGTTATCTCGTGGCAGTACGCAATAGTAGCTCATGGGTCGGCCGATGTGGTCACAGTGACCCGTGTGTTCCAGTGGGGGAAGAACAAAGAGAACAATTCTGTTACCATTAGTTGCTAAATCCACTTTAGCAAGTGTTGTGGATTTGCCCCTTTTAAAAGGGGGCGACTTTGAGGATGCCCCTGACTCTGAGCACCAGTGCTATGCTTTCAGAAGGGTGACCATGGCCATCACCCAATTCCTCTGATCTTGCTTCCAGATCCTTTTCGGTAAAGATCAACTTGGAGAGCACATACTGTGTCCTCCACGTCTTGGCAAGGGCATTTTTGGCAGCCTTTATGTATGTGAGAGGCCAGCTGAACATGCTTAAAAAGACACACTGGAGCTTATTTATCCACTCTTGCAGTGTCATAGCCTTAACAAAGAGAGTTTTAATTTCCATTACATTTTTAAAATCCAAATTAGTTTTAGTTTTTTTTTTACTACTTCAACCCGCAATACAGAATCCATCTTGAATGCTTGCAAAAAGTGGCTTTGATCTGAACTGTTTGAGCTGCAGCTTCCTTTGGACTTAAGAGACCCACAGACCTAGAATGAACGTTGTCTTTTTGGTTCCCTCAGCACCATCATTTTTTATTAGTGGACTGTCTCAAAATATATCATTTGAATTTTTAATGAAAAGCATTGTCTTTTATAGTGTGCTTTTGAATCTGGAATCACACTGATCAGGGTCCAGGGTGTTTCAAAGTAGTGTGTAATAGTGGGTGTTTAATTTAATCTGTAGATGGATGCATCACAAGAGGTCTGTGTAATCAATCCTGTGAACTCAACATCTAAAGGAGAGATGGGCCTTCTGATCACTTCCCCAACTGAAGTTCAGCCATCCTCTGAGCCTGCCACTATCAACGCTTTCAAACTTGCACAAGAACTGAACCGAGGTATACCTGACACAGCTTCCATCACTATATTTTTAGCTGATGTGTATGTCACATGTGCGCATGCTTGGGCCTGTGGGCCAGGTAAAGGGAAACGAGCATGTGCACGTCTTTAAGTTGATCTCACTGTTAACCTCACAGCATTACACCAGCACCTTGAGGCCATAGTGAACAGTGATGGATGGTGGAGTGGATAAAGCAGGCTCAGGGGGCCAACCGGGGCTCAGCGTTTCTCCCCAAGCTATTTCAATTACAGATTGAGCAAGCATACTCTCTGTGATGATATGTAGCTTAAAGGCCGTGACATTAATGGTTGGGACAAATCGGATTTGGTTTGGTGCTGACCCGTCACTCTAGGGCGTAGAACTAGATGGAAGAGTGAGGCGGTAAAAAAGAGAGCTTTACTTCAACCTACCTCTGCTACAAAATATGCTTGGTACAATAGCACCACTAAGGAAGCTATAGATATTGTAAACCAAAATGTTTGACTGATCAGTCTTTCAGACAGTGTAACATACATTTAGCTTACCAAAACAGATACATATGTGTGTCATTTTAATTCCTCATTAGCTGGGTCTAGTGCCTGGATCAGTTAGGCTTATCATATTGGCTTTGCAGGACTCGTGTCTTTGATTTTAGTGTTGGCCAGATATTTTTCCCTTTTCAACATGCACAAATTGCACTGACAGCTTTATGTATGAAGGTCATTTTGCATCATGTCTTGAATCATGGACTATTTTAAAACAGATGTAGCCTAGAGTTACTATCATTCACTGCATAAAGCTAAATAAATCCTGGTTTAGATGTATTGATTGGCTTGGGGAACAAACAAATCTGTGCACATGAAAGGATCGAATGTATTTCTTAGAATTCTTTAGCCCTACATTAGAGAGGAATAGAAACAAGGTAATTAACACATCCATCACTGGCTTATCCTCCATATCTCCTGCATTATCATAAACGTGCATTACAGCTGTTGTAAATGTAACAATAATTTTTTTTCCCCAGTTACGTAAGTGTAAGTTATGTAATTTCATTTTATATCTGAAGGGGTTCAACATATTTTCAGTCTGCTAAAAGAATAAAAAAGTCATGTCTCATGAAAATGTATGCCGTGATGTGGAGGCAGCACAAATCCCCTTTGGCTTATAAGATATCAGGCCACTGCAGTCTCACATTGAGATTGGTGGAGCAGTTTCTGGAGGGAGGGGCCCAGAGTGAATAAAGGTGGGCTTTGGTGAACCTTTACCCATGTGAGTATTTAAGTGCTGCATGATTTTTGCTGCATGGCTTTTATCGCAACAATTACTACTTGTTAGGACTCCATACTCGCCACCTTAGCAACTCCAGTGAGTTAAAGGTCAAGAGATATTTTAAGCCAATTTAACTATTAACCATGCAGCCATTATGTATATCTAAATACGTTTTATATAGCCATAAAATTTGCATATACATGTTCCAACCAGATATCATTATTATGATGATCTTTCTGATTAAAATACCCAGTGATATTGATAAACTCCATAATAGGTTTGTTTATCATTTTACTCTGCCTTCTGAACAAGTCAGTGGCATTTTTGTTTACAACGCCTAATAAGACAAATAAGAGCTTGATATAATTAGGCCTGCTTGTGCAGGGCCATATTCCCTTTCAATCAGTTAAAACTAACTCTGTTAATTAATCTTCAGAGCAGCTATGTTCCCCAAATAATTTCCTTAATAGCAACTGGGTTCCTTAGATCTTTACACAGCACTGCATATTTTCTCTTTATTTTTACTTCCAGCTTTGTTTGTTTTTCCCCCCTCTCTGAAATCCTAGTGACCCACATATTAGATCTACGATGTGAAATACAATTTTTTTTTTTTAGGAAGGCTGCAACACATACAGTACTAGACACTATTATTAGTTTCACATGAGGTGCTCTTCTTTTAGACCTGGCCTGTGTATTTCCCAAATTAAAACATTAGCCTCTCATTTTGCTTATCTCATATTTTATCACCAATAGGCCTAGTTGCCCTTGGAGTGCAGATAACAAAACAAGAGAAAGCGATGATCCATGATGTATGCATGGAGATCACATTGTGAAATCATGCATTTACAAGTGACTTTTTAAGAGAAACAGAATTTGATTTATGCTAAATGCCATTTATCATTTTACATCCTAAAAAAACATCCTCTCTGAATTTACCACCCGCTGGTAGGGAGGATCTGGTTGGGAGCTTTACGCTGTCCTTCAGGTTTCTCATACATGTCAACTAGTCCTCTAAGCCATGTTGAGGAACCTTGTACCTTGAGTAGCTGATTGGAATCAATAACCAAAGTAGCAAGCCGCTGAAATTCAAACTGAGAATTAATGTGCAATGAACATATTATTCTGTGCTGATTAGAAGGCAAGAGTGTGAGTTATCAAAACGCTATCAAAATTTCAGCCTTTAATTGGACAGATGAAAGAAGCAATTAGTTGAGCTCAAGTCAAGAATGTTTTCTTTCTTTCATATGCCAGACCTTCCTTCCATAATGGTTAAGGAAAAATGTATATAATATGCTTTGATATTTTTTCTTTACACTGATTGAAATTTAATTATATTTATGTATATGCACTTCACTCTCTTTTGATCTTGGGTTTCTTGTTGTGTATTTGTACGTAAATGTCAATGAAAATATAATGTTGTACTGTTGGACTTATGATAAAGCAGCTAAGGATAAACAAGACCACTTTCCCTAGAAGCACATTTGTATATAACACCCGAATAAATTTACACACGTACATGCAGGTTTGAAATTAAGCAAACTTCATTGTAAATGACAGTAATGACTATATGATGATAAACTGTCATTTTTTGATGTGGAGTCATAATATAAGAGAGGTCAAGTGATTGAATTGTATCTCACGGATATTACCAGCCTGCATAGGCACTTTTCCAACTGTATTCTATAAAAAATATTAATTTGGAGGGTGTTAATTACCATTTGACCTGTGCAGTGTGGAAATAAAAGAAATATATATATATATATATATATATATATATATAT
>NW_015633548.1:337330-346200 GCF_001515625.1 Sinocyclocheilus rhinocerous
CTGTAAAATTAAACATTAAAATTGTTTATTAACCAGTATATTCCAGTCTAGGTTTTGGTGGTTTATTCAGAGAGGATACTTCATACTCTGCAAGTTCTGCATACTCTTTATTAAAAGTGTACGCACAAACCCTAAAATATTTTATAGGCTAAAACTTGCCGAATATGTTTTACAAAAAAGAAAAAAAAATATTTGGCTAAGATATTATATAAAAGGATTTTGAGTACGGACAGGAAAATGTGGTATGAAGTTATGAATTCAAAGTGGAAATTAAACACATTACAGTTACCCATATTCACACAGAGACATTCAGAGCTGAATGATATGTTTAATGCAAACTTGTAGAGATGTAGGCCCCCTGTTGGCCCCCCACTCAAATGCCTCTATACTGTCCTCTCAACTTGCTGTACTCCAAGCTGAGAGAGAGACAGCTAAACTTAGTTAAGTGGATACATTTACTGAGGGAAGTGCACTTTGATGTGGGTCACCGGGCAAATTAACAGTGTCAAATGATATCATGACAGGGATGCAAGGTGTGATAGCTTTAAAGAGGATTCAGTGAGGACAGTGACCTGTAATTCTATCGCGATATCAACCTTTGCCTCACTCTGCAGTCTGTTGGGTCAAATGGCTCGTTTCTGTAGTTTGCACACACAAACTTCAGTTGCTATTGACATAGCTTTGAGATGAAAGCAAACCTGACTCAAGCTCTATTGATTGTTTTGCTGTGTTTTATATCTTTCATGCATTTTCATACAGGCCTACATTCTGACGAAAAGTCCCCATCTTTTATAAGTATTGATTAATTATTGGATTGCCCTGCTTGCACAGGTCATGCATATAAATTCTTGAAGACCAAACTTTTGTACATGGAAAACTTGTTGCTTTAGCTAGTATTGTTACCTCCCCAACTTGAATGTGTCCAGTGCTTTGTGCTTTGACTACAAAAGAATGCTAAATCTTCCATACACCTTTATGAACTTCTCGGCCATTGTGGTGACTCCTCTATTTATTTTATACAATTGTACTGTGAACAGAAGAAAAAATAAACAGACTGACTAAACAGTGGTCTTTTTGTGGTCTTTTTGCGAGTGAAAACTCTGTGTACAGACACAAAAGGGGGACGTTTCCACCGCCTGAAAGTAAATTCTTGTGAAGTGGAACTAATCATCTGAGGGATGGTTCTCGTTGTCCTAACAACGCAGCTGAATTGGAATGAGCCTTCCTTTTTGTTGTATATATGTTTTCTTTCTTTCATTCAAAACTGATGATGATAGTAGTTTCACGCCCTGTCCACCCACATTGTTGGCTAGAACTTTTTTTTTTTGTAGATAAGTCCTTACTTAGAGACGCGTAGCCTACACACGGCGGGTGACTCTCCGGCTGTGACGTCAGCCGCACTCTTGTGTCTACAAAGCTTTACGCCGCTTAATACCCTTATATTAAGAAGAAAACAATCTCACACATCAGAACTGATTGGAGGTCAAATGACCGAAAAAACGTAGGCTACTTCTACATATAGCCTACCTACTTTTTTGACTATGCGAAGATCGTTAGTTAGCGAACTTTATTGTTATATATTAAACATTGCTCTCTATATCATCCACGCAGAGAGAGTTATCGCCATCGTGACGTCGTTCAATAAAACATTTACGTAAACACACGACGTTTATTTTTCTGCGTTCATATAGCCCACAGGTCATACAGGCTCCAATGATTAACCCACGACGGTGCCCTGAGATGAAGTAACTCTGGCCTCAGTGACCTTTCAGTCAAGAATCCCATCTCTTAATTACCATTACTAAATCTTTCTCTCTTCCACCACCTTTTGCTTCGCAACGTTATAAACGTTTGAGCTTTTATGGAATTCCGAAGAACCGAAAGATTTTATTGTCACCACGGGGTTCGGGGTTCAGACAGCGGTCACATGCTGGAAAAAATAAACTGCTCGGTACCAAAGAAAAAACACTAAAGTTTTTTCTCTCTAATTATTACTAATTAAACAGCACTTCGTCCTTAAATCACACGCACTTGAGTTCTTTCAATTTAATCAGTTTATCATACGGCCCGTCGCGTAGGTAGCCTATATGTAATGGAAGGGTCTGCTGGTGACCTGTTGTAAATACGCCTACTTTATTTACTGATTAAGCCGAAGAATTGTTTATTTGATATAATATAATATATAGTCTAATTAATATAGGCCTAGTCTATATGAGGGAACGAGAACGGTTTTCTGTAAAAAAGGTGCTTTCTTTGGCATATGTCTTATCTGGGTAGTTGCATATAAAATCAAACTATTTGGAAGAAGAAGAAAACAAAACCCATTAACATTAGAAAAACAAGGCCCATTAACATTAGATTTGGGTTCAAATTTATATACATTTACATTGAAAGCAGATAATGTATGTCCTATACAATGGTAAAGATTTCTTACGTTTTTCACCGTTTTGGCTTCATAAGAGTTTGATTTACTCTAGCCTATTTTTTCTAAATTAATATGAGCCAAATTAATCTACATAATAATTAGAAAATAATTAGCAAATTAATTTTAAAATAGTTTTAGAGCATGCAATGTTCTCGAATGTATTTGCTAGTAAACAACCCCTTGAATAGAATAGTTCGATTTACAGAAAGAAAGAAAAAAAACATATTTTTTGCTCTTATTTTGTTATTCTGAATGATTTATTGTATTGTTACCAGGGTACCAGTGCTTTCTGAACGTCTCTTGGCGGGTATTCCAGGTGAGTGATGTTGCTGTTGAGAGGTGGCACTAGAAACCCTTAAAGTACAACAGATGATGTCACACTGGGGAGGATCCAGACTAAAGTGCGTGAAGCAGAACAGGCTCTATCCTATTGAGACTAAACGCTGCGAAGAAAGAGACAGCCATGAAATGACGCTGAGAAAAAAGTAGTAAACAAACGGAGCATAGCTTTTGCTTTTCAGTAAGATGTTCTCCGCTGAGACTTCAGCGCCGGTGGCAACAGCATACACGTCGGACAACAGTTGCAGCATATTAAACAACTTCTGCAGTTCACATACAAATGTTCTGGACTTTGAAAGCTTAGATGATCTGAAATCGGTACACATATAGGCCTACTCACACGCTCATTAAATTGGTTTACGTTGTAAAATCAAAGATCAACCGAAATCTCTCGGATCAAAACCTTACACCGTTACTTAAACGTTAGAAACAATTATTTTAAACAAGAGTGGACGTCTCTCGGTAATCGCGTGATGTTTGCCTGGACAGAATTAAATTCCTTGGCGTGTAAGTATTTTTGTCATCTTTGCACGCCATGCGGTAACTGGTTGTCATTGTCGCTGCGGCAGACGGAGAGCTGGGAGAGAACACTCGGCCTGTGCCAGTTGGCTCAAGCTCTTGAAAACAAGAGGCAGACGCTGCACGATTCTAATCTTAATCGTTCCAGACATGAAGGTCACTCTCGGCTGGACTCTCATGGCGCTCACACTGTTGTTTCTTCCATTAAGTAAAACGTCGATTCTACAACCTCAATACATCAACTGCGCTCATGTGAACAATAACAGATAAAACTGCAAGCAGCAATAATCGGGGTCCAAGTACAATAATCCCTTTAGCCCTTAATCATTCATTGTCTAAAATAATAAAACTGTTCTGTTGTATGTAGCTACTATATTTAGCCTACGTTTGCGTTACATCAAAATGTAATTTATTGTAGGTGTTTCACTGTTATGTCGCCACCTTCTGTCCAAGCGCGACGAAATCTATTCTTTTTTTTTTAGACACTTTATTGGGTTGCTGAAATCTAATTGGCTGGTGGTGGCTATTTAAAAATATGCAAATGACCGTGCATGGTTACTGTAAAGCTGATTTAAACAATGTGTATTGTAAAGGCTATGCAAAAAACAAAAACGGAGTAATTTCAATATTTTAGCGCCACCAACTGAGCCATCTACATTTATGATGTTTCCTCATTGTGGCGCTCTACATAGTCTATATGTAGCAAATTTAATCAAACTTATTTATTACACCCATAGTTTATAGCCTTTTTAGTACAATTCAATTCAATTCAAGTTTATTTGTACAGCGCTTTTCACGATACAAATCATTGCAAAGCAACTTTACAGCAAATTAAGTTTCTACAATATTTAGTGGTAGCTTATCAGTGGTGATTGTCAGTCAATGTACATATGGCAGAAATGTACGGAAAAATCAATTGCGTGATGGATTGTAGCGTGGTAGAAGACTAGTTAGGTACGCAGGAGCTAACCCATTAAGGGCCTTATAGGCAAGTAATAATATTTTGTAACTGATACGGAACTTAATAGGTAGCCAGTGCAGAGACTGTAAAATTGGGGTAATTTGATCATATTTTCTTGACCTGGTAAGGACTTTAGCCGCTGCGTTTTGGACTACCTGTAGCTTGTTTATTGAAGATGCAGGACAACCACCTAGCAGTGCATTACAATAGTCCAGTCTAGAGGTCATGAATGCATGAACTAGCTTTGAATGCTGTTTCTGTACATGGGAAATATGATTTTCAAAAGGCAAGTTGCTATCTAATATAACACCCATATTTTTGACTGTAGAGGAAGTAACCGTACATCCGTCTAGTTGCAAATTGTAATCCAAGAGATTCTGTGTACTGTCTTTTGGTCCAATAAGTAATATCTCTGTCTTATCCGAATTTAATAGGAGAAAATTATTGGTCATCCAATCTTTTACATTTTTAACACACTCTGTTAGCTTAGATAATTTAGAAGTTTGACTAAAATAACCCCAGCATTATTCATTGGCTGTTCACTGGTACAGATTTGGTTAAAATTTTCAAGGTGAAAATAAATGGGGGTATTAGGGATCTGGAGTGCATGAGCCAAGGAAACTATAATTATAATTATGATTAATCTGTGGTTATGAAACACTCATTTCACATGGTTCATGAAACATAGCAAAAAAATGCATATGCATATATTACATATGGTCCAAGTGGCATAATACATTTTGGCATTTGGTCCATATTTCACATTTCTCCAATTTGTGATTTTTTTTTCTTCCGGACTTTAAGTTTTAACCCGGAACTAGCTCCTTGGATCCCTAAATATGCCTTCAGCACATATGTATGGGAATTGATATTGATAAAATGCAACGTTTGTGTGTGTGTTATTATTGTGCGTTACCTGACAGCATAAAGCAAGCCATCGGTATTAATATGGGTGATTTATAGTGAGCAAAGTGAGTTCAAGTTCGGTTGGGGTGGGCTGGGGCGTGATGTTGTGCAAGAGGATTGGTGAGCTGTGTACCAAGTACACTGGCTCACTCAAGGGCATGGATGCGGTCCAGAGACAGAAAATAATTCCTTTCCGCTTGTGCGAGTCTGGGCTCAGCACACTCATATATTGTATTCAGGTTAAGTAACGGCAAGGATTTAGACGTATACGCTTACTTGGCTATTTATTCTTCATGAGCCAATCTAGTTATTTCAATGGGCCTTGAGCACTTAGCGTGCCACACTCAAGATGGCGTCAGACTGAACCTGCACAGCTTTAATTACTCCACAGTAAATATAAAAAGAGTTTATGATCACCACACTGCAGTTCACATTTTTCTTTATCAGATATGACACACATTTCTAAATGAGCAGTCTTGATAATACCCAGGGCCTATTACCAGCAGCTCTTGCTCAGCACATTCTGACATTTATTTGAGTGTTAGACTAATAATGGCTAATGAGCTCCCAGTAACACGCACTCAAGACACCCATTAATGGAATTGTTGCATAAGTGGAGAAAATATACATGCTCTGATGGTTAATCTCTCCCTCTCGCTCTTGCTCTCCTCTCTCTTGCACACAAAAGCCCACATAAAACTATAGTGTACGCTCTGTAGGTATTATATTGTAGTTCAGGACAGCTTACGTACATATGGAAAGAAAGGCAAAACTGAACTGTCACTTTTCCAGCTTTTACTCTTATTAATAAGTGGGAGAAAAGAGAATGGCTGCTTCTTCTTATGATCAATACACGTTATTTAGCTAAATCAGTATTTATTGTGCTTGTTGAATGGCTTAGTAAATTGCAATGCTCCGTCTCAAACATGACAGTCTTAAAATATAGCCTATATTTGAAATGTTTTTGATCCTGTAGCTTTCTGAAAACACTTTTGGCTGTCTCGAAGTCTCTTAGCAACAGAAAACAAAGGCAGGGCACATTTCAAGTTTCCCGCGGTGCGGCCAGTCCAGCGCTGTCTTTGATCTTGACTGGGAAAATAGCTGAGTGGGCACTACTGGCATTTTCCTTTCATTTCCCCCTCCTCCTATCGCCCTCCCTGTTCCCAAAGCCCTCGAAATACCCCAATTTTCATCTGCCCCGAAAAGCTAGCACCCCTTTTAATCGCTCATGTCCAAGCGTTTCATTGAATCAGCACATTGCTTTTTGGTCAGGTTTGACAATATGCTTTAAAAAGTGTTAGCTTGAGTGAAGTGCACAAAGAAATGATTTTATTGCTTTGGATACACAGGATGGTATATTTTATCCTACAACTAAACATGGTGTTATTGGGGTTACTTGCAAGTGTACCGTCTCCTTTTATCCTGTTTTTCTACCTCATTTCTCTGTCTTAGTCAGTTTGATTTGCGCAAATCTCCTCATTTTGCTTTTTTTCCTTATCCTTCTCTGACACATTAAGCTTTGTATTTTTTGATAGAGCTAGGACTGCTTATCTCCTAAGAAACTTGGGACGCCCGCAGCTCGCCAGACAAATAATAGAGCTGCAGTGGATTTCAGGGTCACGGGGCACCCACAGAGCTGTCTTATTTAGAATTTTACATAAAGTGAAATGTGTATTGAAAACATTTTTGAAGTTAATGCTCATGGAGAAATAATGCTTTGCTGGCATGTCCTGTGGTGTGAAAAAAAAATAGTGTGTTTCGAAAACATAAGTAAACAAAAGCAGGGATATCAAGAACAATATCTGTAGGCTATAGAATATTATAACATCCCACAGAGTTAAGTTTACAAGGAAAATAAAAATAAAGGAATCACAATATACGGGACGAAGACGAAAAAATCAAAACAAACTCTTCATTGTTTTGGTATAATGTGCTGAAACTGATGTTTCTATTTATGACAGACACAGTCATTTAGGTTGCTTTAATGTCGCTCTTGGTCTTTGTGGTTAGTGCGATGCCTGAATCTGTCTGAAAATTAAATTTTTCTTTTTAGGTCTTTGTTTTTGACAAAGCCATACGGACTTGATATAAACCCTTTGCATTTGAGCGAGTCACATTTCTCATTCTCTCAGTGAATGGTACTGTTTTTTATTTTCTTCTCGTGTTGTTTGAGGTGATGTGCTTTGGGGTTGTGCGAGGCCATCCTGAGTCCTATAATTTACAAATGTGTACATGACATTTTAGGAAAGAGAAAACAATTATGATACAGAAGGCATGGGGGTGGGAAGGCTTTCATCAGTTCCCTAATTAGGGTTCAAAGTGGGATTAAATATGACCATTTCTGTCCCTATGCCACACATTTTATTTATATAACTGTGAAGTCTGTTCAGGGACCCAACATTTTTTAACCATGAAGTGTGTCATTTGCCAGGGGAAGCAAAAGTGAGACAGAATTCCCACCCCCAATCCGTCTGTAAGCATCTTGTTTCCAAGAGGCAAGGTGGGTACATTTAGTATTGTCAACCAGCAGTTGAGTCCTATTGGAAGAATGACCCTATACTCCAGGGCGTTGTCCATGCCGAAAAGCGCTAGTAGGCTAATCGGTTGCGCCACCTCCTTGACATGGCTTTTCAATGGCCTCATTTGCTTATCATTTAAAATTTCTGCCCGTAATTCTCAGCAGCTAAATAAGCCTGATTATCCTCAGTGATTAAGACATCCTCTGTCAGAACAGCATGCGGTGCTGTAGTATCCCAGAGCCCTTCTATTCTGCTAAGGCAGAGGTTTGATTTTGGGTGGTTAATGATTTTAGCTGTGGATGTTAAAAAAAATTTAATATATGCCTGTTAACAGCTAAAAATTCTTAATGATCTCCTCAGGCTTCTCCTCATAAACTACCATTCAGCTTCTCCTTGGTCTTCACAACTATTTCCTAAAGGGAAAGCATCCTCAGAAAAAGAAAAAAATTCTAACAACAGCAACACTGGAGCCTCCAAGTGTGGTCAGGTCTTGTTTATGTAGTGAAACCCCATCATCGAGTTCCAAACATCCTCACTCACGAATGCTTTGAAGAGCTTGTGAGGTCAGGTTTTAAATTATGGCGTGTTCCTACACAGCGTCCTCACTCTCCACTAGTGCAAATCCATTTGCCACACAATGCATTTCAAATCAAAGCTGCATCACCATAAGACGCCTTAGGAGACATTAAGCCATACTATGTTACTTTCATGTACGATAGCATGGCTCCTATATGCTTTGAAGTGCTCTCTTTTTTAATGCCTTATTAATAATACCACACAGGCTACCTCTGACTCTTTGAATACTGTTTTCTCTCACTCTCTTCTCAGTCTTTAATGCAGGTCTTTCGGGGCTGTGTTTATGGACTGGTGATTAGAGGACATATAGACTACTAGATGAGGGTGCAAAAAGGGGCTCAAGAACGCATGGTGACATGTCTTGCTCGCATGCTCACTTTTTTTTAATCTGATTTTTCCCAATGTTATAGCAGCACCAGAGGGAATGGTATGATTTTACACCCTGTTCAGAATATGTGCTTATGAACTGATGTGTGTGTAAACATAGATGTAGCAAACACATACTTACATTGCATGGGGTGATATATTTGCATACATTTTTATTATTTTCTTTAAAGTTTGTTTTACTTTAGATAACTATTTTGTCTCTATATGTTTTTTCATTTGTGTCTCAATGCAGATGTAT
>NW_015633548.1:346524-364627 GCF_001515625.1 Sinocyclocheilus rhinocerous
GGGTTCAAAGTGGGATTAAATATGACCATTTTTGTCCCAATGCCACACGTTTTATTTATATAACTGTGAAGTCTGTTCAGGGACCCAACATTTTTTAACCATGAAGTGTGTCATTTGCCAGGGGAAGCAAAAGTGAGACAGAATTCCCACCCCCAATCCGTCTGTAAGCATCTTGTTTCCAAGAGGCAAGGTGGGTACATTTAGTATTGTCAACCAGCAGTTGAGTCCTATTGGAAGAATGACCCTATACTCCAGGGCGTTGTCCATGCCGAAAAGCGCTAGTAGGCTAATCGGTTGCGCCACCTCCTTGACATGGCTTTTCAATGGCCTCATTTGCTTATCATTTAAAATTTCTGCCCGTAATTCTCAGCAGCTAAATAAGCCTGATTATCCTCAGTGATTAAGACATCCTCTGTCAGAACAGCATGCTGTGCTGTAGCATCCCAGAGCTTTTCTATTCTGCTAAGACTAAGGCTAAGGCAGAGGTTTGATTTTGGGTGGTTAATGATTTTGGCTGTGGATGCAATATATCTGCCTGTTAACAACTAAAATTCTTAATGATCTCCTCATGTTTACATTATCCTCATAAACTACAATTCAGCTTCTCCTTGGTCCATACCACTGTTTCCTAAAGGGAAAAGTATCCTCAGAAAAAAACAATTCTAACAACAACAACACTGGAACCTCCAAGTGTGGTCAGGTCTTGTTTATGTAGTGAAACCCCATCATCGAGTTCCAAACATCCTCACTCACGAATGCTTTGAAGAGCTTGTGAGGTCAGGTTTTAAATTATGGCGTGTTCCCACACAGCGTCCTCACTCTCCACTAGTGCAAATCCATTTGCCACACAATGCATTTCAAATCAAAGCTGCATCACCATAAGACGCCTTAGGAGACATTAAGCCATACTATGTTACTTTCATGTACGATAGCATGGCTCCTATATGCTTTGAAGTGCTCTCTTTTTTAATGCCTTATTAATAATACCACACAGGCTACCTCTGACTCTTTGAATACTGTTTTCTCTCACTCTCTTCTCAGTCTTTAATGCAGGTCTTTCGGGGCTGTGTTTATGGACTGGTGATTAGAGGACATATAGACTACTAGATGAGGGTGCAAAAAGGGGCTCAAGAACGCATGGTGACATGTCTTGCTCGCATGCTCACTTTTTTAAATCTGATTTTTCCCAATGTTATAGCAGCACCAGAGGGAATGGTATGATTTTACACCCTGTTCAGAATATGTGCTTATGAACTGATGTGTGTGTAAACATAGATGTAGCAAACACATACTTACATTGCATGGGGTGATATATTTGCATACATTTTTATTATTTTCTTTAAAGTTTGTTTTACTTTAGATAACTATTTTGTCTCTATATGTTTTTTCATTTGTGTCTCAATGCAGATGTATTTATATGTGAAAGGATATTTTTCTTTCTATTTAAACATATAAAATCACATTGCATTAAAGGGATAGTTCACTCAAAATTGAAAAATCTCATCATTTGCTAACCCTTAACTTGTTCCAAACCTGTATGAGTGTCTTTCTTCTTTTGAGCACAAAAAAGATATTTTGAAGAATGTTAGTATTGACTTTTATAGTATGGGAAAAAGCCATTGACTTCAATAATGTGGGGGAAAAAATGCTAT
Source organism: Sinocyclocheilus rhinocerous (assembly GCF_001515625.1). NCBI lineage: Eukaryota > Metazoa > Chordata > Actinopteri > Cypriniformes > Cyprinidae > Sinocyclocheilus > Sinocyclocheilus rhinocerous. The sequence continues at coordinate 348,177 of NW_015633548.1, forward strand.
GGAAGTTGATGGCTACCGATTGATTGCTTAAAGTTCATTGACATCTTTAATACCTGTGTAAATTAAGTATAACATACAATTGCAGAGCAGTAGCACTAGTTGCAGTAGAGATTAATCGCTTTACCCCTCTTGATCCGCCAGCTCTTCCGTGTCGGTCTGCCATGAGGAAGGCGTTCCAGTTTGGCTGCTGAAAGCTTGCCTCGCTGAACCGCGGGGTCAGTGCACCTCCAGCGCTACTCCAGCTTGTGCTTCATCCTCTACCGCACCGGGGGCACCTGGCACCCCTCCCTACCATGGCAGGCCAGATCAATGGTAAGATCCATTCGAGCAGAATGACCGGAGGTCGGCATCAAAGGCCCCCCGCTTGTCTCGCTGCCACCTGGAGCTCAGCGAGGGTCATGAGCCGCCTGGGCCACCACTGCCTCCTCTTCCCTTCAGCTGGCTGGGTATGCTGACTGGGACCCGGGCAGGGTATGAGCTGGCTCTGCCCCGGCCCAGCAGCCCACATGGGGAGAGGGCCAGAGGTCAAGCCCATCAGAGCACTTTGCTTCATCTGATGAGAGGATCTGGTCTGGTTTTAATGAGGCAACACTGATTCCACATCTCTTTACGCATGTGAGCAAACCTAATGTGTGGACCGTACTAGACGTAATGCTGTGATTTTCCTTCCAGTCACTGGATGCAGAAGAAGCGTCTTAGCTCTTTATAGGTATATTTTAATACAGAAAGTAAAATCGTGTCAAATGCATGTTACATATTCACATTGTTTTCACTTTAAAGGGGTCTCTTTAAGTGGTGTAAAATGCAGTAATTCCTCAAATAATGAGAATAAAATTGATAGTTCACTCAAAAAATTTAATTCTGTAGTTATTATTATGAGTTTCTTTCTTCTGCTGAATACAAAAGTAGATATTTAGATTTTTTTTGTCATAAAAGTCAATGGCATCCAAAAACAATTGAAACATTCTTCAAAATACCTTTGAATTGTCATTTTTTTGGGGGTGAACTATCCCTTTAATTCAAATGACTATAATTCTGTGAGTTTTTTTTAAATGATTAATTTCAGCAGACAGTAGATTATTCCAATTCCAATTATTGTGGAACATATATTTATTCATACAACGTTACCCATATGAACACTGTGGCTCCCTTCAGCAAAATGTTGGTCATATGGTGAAAGAACAGGCAATTATTTTCATGCAGCTGTCAATACTCTGAACAGGCTAATACAGTCTAATTAAATGTCATTTCTTGGGCCACTAATGAAAATGAACAACTCAGAGGGGTTTTTAATATCGCTGTGAAGCGCTTCAACTGCCTGAGCCCTGCAGTCGACGACTTGATCCTTCTATGTCCCTTACTTGTGTGATGAGGGATGAAAGGGGACGCAATGAGAGAGACAGAGAGAAAGAGAGAAAAAAGGCAAGTTTGGCAAGTAGAGGAGTGAAGGGGGAGACAGATGGCGTGAAGTCTGCATCTCTTTGGCATTGGGCTCATGGCGCTAAAATCCTCCCTCACACATTCCAACAAATCCAACCAGGAGGCTCAGGAGTATGTTCCACTGCTCTCGAAATGAAGCATCTGACCAGGATAGAGCCACGCGCACACACACTTTCTCACTGTCTCTCTCCCTCTTTCACACACGCGCACACATACATTCACACACTGTCAGTCACCCGTAACCTATCCAGAAGTTTACATTTTTATTAGTATGTCACCCGTTCCGGAGTTTATTGGCTTGCAAAAATAGGACGCTTTGGGAGTTGGGGAAGAGAGAACATGGGGCCATGACTGGAAATATTGCAGTGGAGAAAAGGAGACCAAGTGCCATTCAAGTGTAAAATCTCATTGAGTAAACATGGGGCCAAGGCATGGAAACAAAGTGCGTACAATCCATTCGCGGCAGAAGAAATGAGCTTTGCAGTTAGTCACGCTAGCCACCACATTAGCCTGTGCTCCTGATAAGTTTCCTGCCAGTCAGGCCTGCCAGTTTGGACCGAAGTTGTACGTCTTTTTAATTGGCGCCTCTGAAATAAAAGTATATAAAGTTGATCTGCTTGGCATATACAGTCAAATCTATGCATCCCGTGTGATCTCTCAGTCAACCGAGCTTCTGTTCTGTGCCTCAATGCGGTTTTATGAAGCAGCGAAGCTTTATTTTAACCTATCGCTATATTTTATCTGTCATTTAGCTGAAATGTGCTGCTAATAGCTGTTGACATATAAAACGACCATGTGTTCCTCCTGTCAGCCAGATGCAAAAGGCACAGATGGGCTTCTTTTTTTCCAAATGGAGCTCTTGATAGCAGACAATTAATGTGGCCTTTGATTGCGCTCTACAGTACTGTCCCATTGATTCTGGAAAATGTATTCATTGAAGGCATATGATCAGCCACGGATGAATCTTGTCAGATGTGCCAAATCACAAATGAAACGCTTTAGTGCCTCTCCCTCCAACCTCCAGGGCTAAGAGCTCTTGCATGACACACACGCACACACCACTCTTTTCCTCTCTCGCTGCTTCTCTATCTCTCTCGCTCACTCTCTAGATGGATGGCTGAGTTCTGCCTTCTGTTTGCGCTGCCATACTAATGAATGAGTCAGCTGGGAATATGTAATACTGTGAAAAGGTCACCGGAGGCATGTGTATCACATTACTGTTAATGATAATAAAAAGAACAATCTGTGCAAATCCATCTTTGAAGTCATTTTTATTCCTTCCTACTGTGAGTGATTTTATCTGTCATTACTCTTCCCCTTTCTGTTGTGGATATGCAGTGAAAATGTACTGTAAAATGATCACAGGATTTATCTCTCTTTGAATCTGTTTCACTGATCCACAGTTATCGGCCAAGCGTCGTAATGAGTACGAGGATCATCGCCTTCAAAGCAACATTATGCAAAAAATAAAAAATAAATATATTAAAAAATAATTTACTCACCCTCATGTTATTCCAAACCTGTATGACTTCTGCAAAACATCTGATGTGTGTACCAGAAGAAAGCAAGTCATCACAACATCAGTTTCACAACATCATGTTTAATTTGAAGATCCAAATCATTCATTCAGACCAGGAGATCTTTTTCATGACTGCATCTTCAAGTATGTCCAGATGCATTGGCTGTGCATCCTCTTTGAACTGGCTGTAATAAATGTGTAATATATGTGTAGTAATATAAGAATGGATCCTGGATTCTGAAATAATAAAGCTTATGTCACTGTATTAACTTCTATTCCGATTGAAATTCTGCAGCTAAAAACCCACCACACGTCCATCAATCACAGCTTGCGTTCACAGACTACAGTGCAAATCTCTTTAATGCTCATTATTATTTCATCTCTCATAATGGAGGAAGATATATGTGGTTAGCAGTGGTAAGCTTTCTTGAGCTGTTACAGTTTATGTTGGTCAGGGTATTGCACTACCGATTTCCCTTACATTATAGATGGTAGCAGAACTGTAATTGTGTTAAATTACTCGACTGGAGGCGGCTTTTGATCTCCAGTAGATGTGGAGTGCCACGTTGCATATAAGTCATACATTAAGCAGTTGGTCAGTGATTGAAAGGTAATTGTAGTGCTACACATCACATTCTGTACTCACATGGTGAAGACCGGGGACGATAAAAGGGTTTGCATCTGCATATGTTATTTGAGCTCTCTCTCTCTTTAACCCTTCTGTTTTTCACTCACACTCCTCCTATATCGCTCTCATTCACGTTCTCTCTGTCTCTCAATCTGCCCCCTTCCCCCTTCCATCTTTTTCATCTCTCTCTCCCCCACTGTCCCTCTCTATGAAACATACACACACACACACACACATATAAAGATGACTGTCTCTGTACTCTTTCAGGTTATGGAGGTTTTTTTTTCCCTGCCACGGTGACCTCATCCTGGGAAATTGAGCACTTTCTGATTGAAAATAGTGCCTGTAATTAAGAGCATTCACTATTTGTTACCACTTGGCATTACATTAGTATGCAAAGCTGGCAGCCGCCTAATCTGGGGAAAAACGTTTGTTTCCTTAATTGCCCTCTTAGGACAAATGTGTGGGAGGGGAAATGAAACACTAACGTGCCATAGGAGGAATGAGGCCTGGTGTGAGTAGAGGATGTGGCTCCCTGACATAGAGGTTAAACCTTTAAACCCTACTAATGGGGCCAGAGACAACACACATATACATATATAAGAATACAAAGGAAGCTGGATACTTTTTATTGTTTTCTTTCAAACAAGCATTGGAACTTAACATGAAAATGAAGCTAGTAACCTTATTCATGACTGGAAAAGGGCAAGACACAAGTGCTTCATTACACTTTTGATAATCAACTCAATATTACATTTTGAAAGGCATAACCTTATGTTCGGGTTAGAGATTTCTATGCTGTCATCTCTTTTGGTCACATTTGAGTAATAAAAATAACAGTGACCTGACCCTTCACCACAAAAATTCTTTCTTCATTTACTCACCCTCATGTTGTTCTAAATCTGTATGATTTGTGTAACACGAAAGGAGAAATTTTGAAGAATTGCACTGATAAAAAAGTACACAAAAACTTTATTTATTATTAATGGTTCCCCTCTGGAGAGGACTGTTCTTAACCTGAGTTGGTGAGTGGAACGGGTCAGGTGAATTTGTGAATGGCTCAGTCAACTTTGTTTTTGCAAATCATGTGATTCAATTCATTGAAAAAGTCTGACTCAAAAGAATGATTCGGGGATGTTGAGATTTTCAGTCAGCAGTGACTTCTTTTTTTTTTTTTTTACTTTATCAGCCGAGCAGAAGAGACAGAACGCAGTGAGAAAGGAGAGGATTGGGAAAGGACCACGAGCCAGGACTGCACCATAAGCCAAAGCACTGCCCACAAGGCTATGAGTCTAGCAATCATTTTTTATTTAATTTGTAAATCAAATACAAATTATGTGTGCATGCATATATATATCAAAATACTAAAAATATATATAGTCACACATAGTTATTGGCTTCAGATGACTAATAAATTTAAAACAATACTTTTTTCATAATTTCAAAGTTTTGTTTATTTCTTTTTTTTTGGAACAACATAAGAGTAAATGATGACAGAATCTTCATTTTAGGTGAACTCATTAATCATGCCAATGTTCAATGAAAAGGGTTATAAAAGTACAGTCTGCATTTTGTTAGGTTGTACGGGCAATTATTTAATCCTTAAATGTTTATTATCTGAGTGTTTTGTACCAGAACTGTTGTTGCTGGAATCTCAGCACTCAGTTGGGAAAAAATCTGACAACCAGAGAGAAAAATAGAAAAAAATACACATAATGTTGCAACATCTGTACTGAAGAATGTGCAGGTAAATTGATAACACAACAAATGACTTTTGTTTGTTTGTAGCTCACAGCGGGCAGTTTACTTTCCAGCTCGTTTATTCGTTACAACACATCTTTCATGAGATCTCTTGGGTATGTCCTCAGTTCTGTATCAACTTTTTGATGAATTCTTAATATTTTCACTTTGACAACAACACTTACTCTTTATGAGAATGAGTCCTACATGAAAAATCTTATCCAAAACATCCAGAAAACAGCAGAGACTTCAAACACTGACAATGATAACAGAAACATCTGGGAAGAGGAACAGCATATGAGAACAACGCAGTTCTACAGCGAAGGGAAACTGTAATCTATATCCATGCTCAGAGGTAAGTTAATTACATAAATAGTTTATATTTATATCAGAAGTGTGCTAAAATCCTTTAAATTATAGGTCTGTATGAAACTAACATTGAGAACATCCTGTCACAATCCTCTAAAGCAGCACATTTGTTGACAAACTCTGTGAAAATATGTATGGACCTAGGAGCAATAGGATGCAAGCTCTAGTAAACATACACCACAATTTAATGCATGTTCTACACCTCAGACAGCTTACAGACTTTTACCAAAAAAACTGAAAGTTATGGCTAAGAGAAAGTCCATGCAAATAATGAGCAGAAACAACAAACACACTGTGTCAGTTCACATGTTTTTTTAATTTATTAATCTTTTATTAATAAAAAGATTAATTTCATCCCTCTGGATCTCAAACCTGCACAGAATACATACTTCCAGTAAACATCAAACAGATTTTTCAGGAAAGGTCCACATATTTCGAGTGTTTGTGTCAATAATGCAATAGCCTATATCCTACTTTAATCATTTCAGTGGGTTGTGATGTAGGCATGTTCCTGCGTTAAGCCATTAAAGGACAGTCTTTTTGTGCCCAATTCAAATGCTCCCCGAATTGATGCAGGCCCACAACTACACAAAACAGACATTTGGCAACGCAGAACGTGTAAATCCTCCAGAGAGACAGGCGACTAATTAGCGGACCTTCTTGGACTTCACTCGAGTGTTTATGGCGGACCCTGACAGATCCGTGCACGTCCCCCTTCAAGTTGTGTTCAGTACCCTGTCTGATTCAGGAACAACACCTGCGGACTGGATTCTCATTAATTTAGTTAGTTTACATTTCGAAACATTTCCTTGACCATATCAAACGAGAATGAATTACAAAGCGGTGTAGAATTAGCTAGCTATATGTAAATCCTCATTATTTCCTATTATTTCGTTCGTTTGTGGACTGACAGGAATTAACTCTCAAACAGGTGTTTGGAAGTGCATGCAATGTCCAGCTATACACTGCAATGAACTTGAACAATTATTTGTATTTATTGATAACACGTATTCGATTTCTTAAGGAAAAAAACATTCGAACAGACACCTTTGGCGCATAGCCTATAGCCTATGTGTTTTTAAACATCAACAAACCCCCTTTTTACCGGATCTCTGAAAAAACTTCAAATCCTCATTAAACTTATTTCGTATTTCGTTTAAATGTGTCTTAAAGAACTTTTTTATGCGACTGGATTCTTGTAATTATGTTTTTGCGCCAGACAAACAGAGTCATCGAAATTATTCCTCAAATGGTGATTGATTTCAAACTAACACAGTGTAGGACCGAATTTGACAAACTAATGAAGATGTATTTGATTATCAGAAAAGATTTGGCATCATGCGCGGATTTCGGTTGCTGGAGCCCGAGGGAAGTTTAAATAAACAACGTGAAACTTTTGAGCCGTTCAATTCGTACAGCAAATATTTGTCAGTTGTCAGTGTGCTATCAGCGTAAACAACTTTACTGTGCTTTTCAGTAGCTTAGTAGCCTAACAATGCCACTGGGGTAAATACAAATGAAATAAATATTATATGAAATACGTTTGAATGATAGGCAGAAAGGGATGTTGGGGATGTAGAAAAGATTAATAAAGTAAAACGTTTACTTAATAAAGCTGCTAATTTGCCCTGCAAGCTGCAGACTGTCAAACAAATAATCAAGTATCCTAACAGTCTTTTTCGTCTGTTTCAGTGTTGTCTGAGTAATGAATGGGAGTGACGTCCTTAAATTTGGTGTTAGAAGTTAAGCTTGAGTGGCCTGGGAGAAGACTTGAATTAAGTCTTGTGTGTATATTGAGGGTCCACTGTTCTGCTCACAAAGGTGAGGTAATCCAAGTAAGCCTAATTTACACAATGCATAAAGCTATGTTGACATGGTGTAAAGGATTGCCTTGCCTTTTATCTCCTACCGAATTGGAGCATCTTATTAAATCGAAACGGTCAATTATACGTTGACAGAACTTTTGGTTTGCTCTTAAGCAGTGTAATTGACTGGGTCCTCTGACCTGATCAGCATCACTTTTCACTGTGTGCCAACGGCGATTTGAAAAGTAATTCATGTTTTAAAAAAGTGTTTAGTATCGGGGGAAATTGAAGGATATTAAATAAAACAACCATATATCATGTAATGCTGCGTAACTTCCTACGTGATCTGTGACTAGAATAAAAGCAAGAACATTTCACACACGATTATTTTGTCACTATATCATTTAATTGTTATCACTATTATATCTTTAAACTCAAATAATGAGTATTTAGAACATTTTGGAGCATTTTCATTTATCAAATCACTGTAGGTATAGGTTACCAAGTTCTCACATTACATTAGCCTTGTCCGACTGAAATTGTATTTTATATTAAAGCCTAAAACTAATTAGGCTACTTAAAGTTATCTTATTTATGTCTTTTCCCCTTTATTTTACTGGCTTTTCTTTCCAGGAGCCATATCCCATTAAAAAACGAAACTTTATTTTATAACAATATTTTCACCATGGACTGTATTTATTTGCCTTGTCACAGTTTCAAAAGCAGTTCGAGCAATTTTACACGTTTACAAAACAGACCAACAAAACTATACGTTTTTAGAAACTGACAAGCAATTTCACAAGAAACAATTCAGATGCACTCACAAAGCCCGTTGAATTTAAATAAAACTAAAGATTTAAATAAAGATGTGCATTGTTTTATATTTGTTAATAGGCCATTGACGTAAATTGTATACACGACCCTAGGTTTATTTACTTTCCAAACCCTAATTGCATCAAACAAAACAATTAAAAAAAGAAGGAAAGAAATCTCATATTGATTAAAAATAAACAACTAAAAGCATTTTTTGTTTGTTTTATAAAGACATTAATTTAAACATTTTCATAACTATTGATAAAAGATATTAAACAAAAGCAAATATATAATAGAAATACAGGTAAAAAATTTTTTAAACAATTTGATGTTTAAAAAAAAATCCAAATCTCAAAACGTTATCTATTCCCATATCATAATTTACATTGTTTTTCCACACATCTTTCATTACCATGTCATATAAACAGTCCTGTCATCTACATTTAGATGCCCAAATGAAATGTCCTCCTTTAATCTGCACTAATGCAGGTGTCCAGGAGAGTGGGTAGACGCGGCGCAGGTTGCACAGGTGAGCTGCGCTGTGGGAGAGCGCAAGACACGCTTCTTGTTGATACAATAACAAAAGATGACATGATTATTTTCCACAGGCCTTTCATAAAGAGACGCATATTTTAACTAAATCAACAACTCGCTGTACTCACATTTCACAATACAGATAACGTTTCTATAACGCTACCATGACAAAAAAAAGGATAAGAAAGTCCACGTTTAATATATTTATTCACACCAGCTTTTCTCGCATAAAATTAGAACGAATAATGATATAATCTATAATCACTTAGCCAAACTTGCTCAATGATTCAGTAGTTGGCACATCTGGACGGCAGGCTAATAGAAACAATAACAGCGTAATTTTAATTCAAACCAATTAGGCTATAGCAACAAAGCAAATATAGGCTACATATATGTGAGCTTTAGCCAAAACCACTATTTTATATATATCGTGTAAAATAAAATAAAACAAAAAATAAAAAAATAAGAATAAGAATGGAACAAAACAATACAGTATAAAAACTTCTTATGAAGCCGAGCAGGGAAATAAGATGTCACACCGGGAGTTCATTAGCAGTCAGAGGAATGGGGTTCTTCACTAGGCAGAGGGGTTAGGTGGAGCAGAATGCTGAAACCTGCTCTCTGGGGGCCTTTAGCCTACATCAAAGCGGGTAAAATCACACTCCCAGAGAACTTTTAAGCGCTACATTGACAACGGAACTCTTAAAGCCCGAATGTCATTTTTGTCAACCCAAACCGAGTATGGAAAACTGCGACTTTAAAACACCTGAGCGCAGTGTGGCAGAGCAGGCGCGATACCCAGTCGCATTTACGCATACTCGACGAAAAGTAGGTGACACACCACATCAGTGTCACCTGGTGAAGACTCGAATTCGGATAACGTAACGCAGGTAGATCAAGCGTCAGTCCTGCATCCGCGCACTTGAAATGGGTATAAGGACACAGTGAGGAGAAAGAGATTACGGAAAGCAAAATCTGAGCATCTTGGTTAAGCGGTAACTCAAAAATGCCCTTTTAACAGCAGGACATCTCGGTGTGCTTAGTAAAAAATGAGAGCATTTGATCTTTTAAAACTGTGAATCTCCAATCCAAAGTTAAAGGACTTCACGAGTTAATGTTCCAAGCAGCATAAAAGTTTTGGAAATGGCTTACAGTCCCCCAGAGTAAAGTTCAACAGGTTCTATCAAATACTCTCAGTAACTTTTCCATTGCGCAATCTGATAGCCTACCCAAAATACTTCTCCTCCTTCACATTTGGATCCTGTTGAGCGATGCGATCTCAGTGCTGTCAGTCTCAAGATCAAACTCTGTGATTGATTTTTTTTACACTCCTGACATTTTTGTTTTAACGGAGAGGAAACAAACATGTTGGCTGAGAAAAAAAGTAGAGAACAGATAAAATCCAGTTGCTTTAAAGATCGACACCAATAAGAATCATCAATGCATTTTACATTAAGGTTAAATTAAAAATTAAAATGATGTTAAGTCAACAATTTTATGTATTTTGTAAATGATATCTAACAGCTAACAACTAAAGTCTACAAACTCCTAAGGGGAGTGAGTGAACTGTGGCATCACCAATTATAAATGAAATCACTGTCATGAGCACCACCCTCCTGAAGTGACAGTGGATGTTATAAGACTGTGTGAAAAAATAATGGATTTAGGAAAGAAAACGAATGCTGAAGCAATTAATTTAATTTTCTTATGTTTTTTATTTGATGTGCGATCATGTTAAAGGATGTTCAACTACAGAAATGGTATCATCTGAATCGGCGGGCTATGATGTTGAATTTGATACATAATATCCACACAAACTATTAATGTAAATAAATCAATAAATACTAAAAAATGAATTGAAATATCATGGCTACAATGAGGGTAACTTTGCAGGAACCCTTCTGTCGGACTCACAAAATATGACTGCATAGGCCACATTTGCGAGAAAAAATATAACACACACACACACACACACACACACACACACACACACACACACACACTGTCTGTGATGTTTTCCTATGTTATTCTATTATGTATTGGTATCTGTTACCCTTTTATGTATTTTATAATATTTTAAAATACAAAATGTATTTTAAGTTATTGTGTAAGTTGTTATGTAATTTGTTTGTAAGTTATGTAAGTTCTTATCCTATGTTTTATGCAATTTTATTTATTATGTTTACAAATTTCATTTGCATATTTGCACACTAAAATATTTTTGATTATAATATTTAAAATGACATGACACTAGGCTGGGTGTGGGATGGCGATGGGGGTGCCAAAATAATTATTTAGAAAGCAGGATAATTATTTTTTAATTAAATTTGTTTTAAACGAACATTTGAAGCACCCATATCCTATTAGTGTAGCAGCCCACCATTGTACTCGACATTATTTCCCACAAAGTTTAGAGATATGTTTTAAATTTTGAAACTACTTTAGTTATTATTATAAGTAAATGTTATATAAAAGTTTGAGACACCCAGCATAAAAACATCACTGATTTACAAAACGTGTTTTTATTGCGTCCTAAAATGTATTTTCGTTGCACATGCAGTCATCTATTTTTATATTTGTATCTATTATTTTTATCTTCTAATCAAATAAAAAATAAGATGAACATTGATTACTCTACTGACGCTGAAATATGCTTCTATTAATTAATTTTTAAAACATTTTGGGTCATTTCCTGTTGTTGTTGTGAGGTAATGCAGGCATGCTTGCTTGCTCGCGTCTCTTTTCCTCAGTTTCCTGTCTTTCTCAAACTGTCAAGGTAAGTTACCGGAAATGTCTCGTAAAGTATATCATTTTTGCTTGTGTGCTTGTTATGAGTGGGTTTACTTGGTTATAATGTGGCTTTTGCTCTTATTAGGACAGTACGCGCCTCATCTGTAAATTAGCGGGTGTGTTTTTCTCAAAAAGACTTAACATTTTGGCCAAAGAGAGAGAAATTTCTATTCCAACTGGTGTATAAACCAACAGATGGGCGCGGAGACGTGCACTTGGAGATGTGACAAGTGATTTTTGAATTCGCTACTGACATGATGAATTGAAAAAAGAGATCTCAATAAACTTGTCACTCAGTCTTACAAAGGTCCGGTCAGATTCGAGCTGTTTTCCATAATTGTAAGGCCACATTTCTGATCCTCACAGGGTCTTTGGTATTTGGCTTTGCTCTCTAGTCACTCAGGGTCGCAAACCTGCTGGAAATATGGGCTACCATAGCAACAGAAAGACGGCCTCTTAAGGCTTAGCATTATTCCGCCCTAATAGAAAAATAACAGCGCCAAATCCCGTCCTTAGTGAGGAAGCTTATTTGGTAGAGGCAGGCTCCCACCTGTGAGCCATAGTTGCCACACCACTGTGCAAAAACCAAAGTGAAAAAGCCCTTTTTAAAAGGCTGTGGTCGGGTGGGGTGTATGCCTGGTTTCTAACCAAGCCACAATCTCTGCAGCTGCAAACAACATTGCTTCAAAATCTCTTAGCTGGCCTGTAAACAAATACACGATGCCATTTACAGTGACAGCAAGAACCTTGTTAACAACTACTGGTTGTTTTATTGAATTTACCTTAACTGAATTATGGTGGAGAATCCAGCCATTGCATACAGTAACATAGAACCAAGTGCTGTAAAAGCCTCCTGTTTCTATGAATCAGTTGCATTGCAGTGTCTTTGTACTGTTTTTGAAATTTTTTTTTGGTCTTGTTGAAAAGGCTGTTGTATTATTGTTGGGTAAAGGGATATTGCCATGCCATTATATTTTGTGTCTGTTAATTAAACCTATTTTTGAAGCTCAGACCGAAACAAGCTGTAGAATATGTGTTGTGCTGTCATTGAAATCCTTTGCTATTTGTCCTTGTGCCGATTCTTTGCATTAAAAATTTGAAAGATTAGCAAAGGCGCAACTGCAGTGGAAAACAATATTGTTTTCCCAGAACATTCATAGCATTTCCTTTTGTTGTTGTTTTCTGAAGCCTTTTTGAGTTTTCGGGCTGTGATCACCAAGCTCGGCTCTTATTGTGGCTTGATTGTTTTGAATATGCTATGACATTCTTTTGACCACGCACTTCATTCTTGGTGTAATTAAATCTGTACAGTATACGCAGTTGACCAACGAGAGGGCAGCCTCCCCTGCTGATCACCGAAGGGAATCCTACTGAATCTCTCCCAAAGCCTCCTGTTTCAGAGCCTTAAACTGGGCACCTTTCCACATCAAAGCACTCCTGAGCGCTTGCTTCTCAAGGACTCACGTCTTCGGGAAAGAATGGCCTCTACATAGAAACGAACACCGCTGGTCTAATTTGCCTTGCATGGCCATCCCCATCCCCCTAGTGTATGTGCAGCCTGGGCCTGATCTGACACAGCCGTGGCTATCTGACGAGATCACATGGAGAGGTGCGGGAACTTAAAGGTGAGGAGTTACTCTGCATCCTACCAGGAGCCTCAAAAGGACTGTATTAAAATGCGCTCGATATGCTGGTAAGGGCTTTCAAAGTGCTGCGCACCCTCTAGCCCCGGCAAACTCAAAGGGCATCTGTGAACCCATGGTAAGGGGAGTAAGACCCCTATTAATTTAATGAATACAGGGTATTAGTATGCCTAACCAGCCTCCCATATTTCATCTTTAGTCAAGTTCAGTGCAGCAGTCTACTAACTTGGGAGTGACAAAGACAGGTGGATGCTAAATGAATTTTGAGCTACATGCACAACTTTTTACATGAGAATCTCAGTCGACTGCATTTGTCTGGTAATGCTGATTAAGATGAAAAATAATTAGGACTTTTAAAAAAATGCAAAAATGGAGTTTGTGGCAAAGAACTTACAATGGAAGCGAATGGGCCAATTTTTGAAGCATTTAAAAGCACAAATGGAAAGCGTATAGTTATATAAAAGCACTTACAATTATTATTCAGTTAAAATTTGTTTATTATTTTAGCTGTAAAGCTATTCAAATCATAATTTTTACAGTTGTTTTATGTTTTTATGTTGTGGCAATAAAGTTGTAAAATAGGATATAAAATATAAATAGATATAAAATAGGATATTTAAGACGGAAAATGTTACTAAGTGTTTTTTAAACTAACATCATGCGTATTGTTCACGTCTTCTGGCTATACTGTTAAAGCAGTGGATATTTTCATGTTTACAAATTGGCCCTATTCACTTTAGTTGTAATGTGAGTGCTTCACTTGTAACGATTTAAATTTTTCATAGACTGTGCTTAACTTAACCAAACCCGAAACATTCCTTCAGGAAAACCAGAGAAGCACATCTCGTGCCATTGTGAAAGTTTGCCTCAACATTTTACCAGACTCAAACCTGCTAATAAATCTATAAAGGATAATGTTTAAGAAACTGGGCCATCAAATTGGCCAAAAGATGATAGATGGGAAGCATATATTTGCATAATTTCACACCCGCTTGGCTGTAAGCTGGGAACATGCTGGTTGTAGTGATAGAACTGTGAATCTTAACCATGTCTCACTGCAACTGGGCTGTGTTAGCTCAGCCTCTGTGCATCAGACTTGTTTGTGCCAAAAAAGAGGGAAGCATGATGCGGCGGCTCCTCCCTGGACGTCGCGCACCTGAGAGTGGCGGCTGATTTTGTTGTGTTTGTGATGGCCACCTGCAAGAGATTAGGCAGATAGTGGAGTTTCGGACCAGGAAGAGGCAGCTGCTGGACCTAATTAAAAGCACAGTAACAGAAACTCTCGTAGCCGCACATCAAAGGTCTCAGACGACGTCCGTCTGCAAGCTCATCTCTGGGGTGTGAGGACCCGATGTGACCGAGACCAGTTGCATGCTGGGCCACAAGCCTGACCCCTGGTCCAGCAGCTCGGTCGGGGCCAGGCTTACCTGTGCCGTGCTGGCGAAAGGTGATGCGCTTCATCTGTGTTTGCGCGGCGACTCCGACCTGGAGTGCAGAGAGATAGAGAGCAGAGGTTAGAGGTCAGCAGGAGAGGGCAAACTTAAGAGAATCACACATGGGGCACATTTACCAAACACTGTCTAGAGGTAACATGCATTTTCAACTGATATCGCTCCTCAGGAGCACATGAAATGTTCACAGTGCCTTTGTACTTGCCCCCCTGACCTCAGTTAAAAGAAAGAAAAAACTGCTGCTTTGATTGACTGCTTGCTGATTTGCCATGATAGTTAATTATCCAGTTCAGTCATTACCAAGACAGAGAGGTTTTAAAATTTCAAAGCCAAAGTATTGTTCACTTGATCTGGAAAATGCACCGAGAGAACATTTTAACCCCACTGTTGCTGGAGCGACTCTGCGTTTTTATTTTTATTTTGAAATTAATTAAAGCAGACAGTGAAAGAAGGATGTTCAAAACTAAACAATTAAAATCTCTCTCTCACACCTTTTAATGTATCCATCCTTCACCGGAACCTCATGTGTGCCTGTCAGGGCAACCATAAACCTGTTATGCATTTATCCATCACTTCAGCCTTATTCTGTAGTGATGTTATCCGAATCAAAGGTGCTGTAAGTCAGCGTTCACTCATAGTGATGTAAATAGATTGACATTGTCTGCAGCACTGCCTACTTCTGCTTTATTGTTGTCAGACATCAAGTGTGGTTTTCCCAAAAATTTTTGTCATTCTGATTTCTATCCAGTCTCTTTGGTTTTCCATCATGTAGAGTTGCTTTCATTCAGCTACTAATGTAGTTTGTTACAGTCTTACAGTTTGTAAAAAAATGTGAGAAAGTCCTGGATAATGACAAAAACAGCTGGCCCGAACTCTACATTTAAACATTTTGAAATAAAAATGTAAAAAAAATACATATATTTTTAAAAGTTTTTAAAATATGCTATAATATATATATACTTTTTACTATATAAAATGTATGTTTATTTGCAACAGTTATGCTAACAACAATAAAAAGACATTTATACCATTAAAACAGCGACATCTGCTGACGGACACCGTGCTGCCGTTGTCACAGGAACATCCCAGCTGAAGATAATGAGGAAATTAAGTCGATCCCTTTGCCAAGTGCATTCCAAACGGCTACATAATGCTACGCACGTGCCCGGCTCACTCCAAAGTCTCCACTCGAAGGGCTCTGCCCTTCGAAGGGAGTAGGGCATAGGGATTAGGGTTGTGCCGATAGACGATAGTATCGCCTGTGGCTGATGCCTTTGACGATAGCAAGAAGATTATTATTATTATTATCAGGCTAGTAATACTATCTTAATTAATATTAGGGCTTATTTGTTGCATTATATTTCTTTTTCCGCGTTTTTACAGTATTGCGCGTTTTAACCAATCACACACGATTATGCTGAGTTTATGAATGCAGCGGCCAATCAGAGGCGTTCAGATGAGTCATCACTGAAACAGCGGAGACATTAGGCTGCTTTTAGCCTTACGCTGGAGTTGGTTCACTTTTTCGCAATGAAACTAAGTAAATTACATAAATTAGCACGATAATATCGTGCATCGGCGATCTCACAGGCGGACGATATGAAAATTGAGCATATCGCCCAACACTATATTTGACCGTTTAGGCGCTAAAAGATGACTTTACATGTCCGTGTTGTGTTCCCTCTCTGCGCGCATCCACAGTAATCTTCCCGACGAAGC
>NW_015633548.1:364761-380646 GCF_001515625.1 Sinocyclocheilus rhinocerous
CACTCGAAGGCCTCTGCCCTTCGAAGGGAGTAGGGCATAGGGATTAGGGTTGTGCCGATAGACGATAGTATCGCCTGTGGCTGGTGCCTTTGACGATAGCAAGAAGATTATTATTATTATTATCAGGCTAGTAATACTATCTTAATTAATACTAGGGCTTATTTGTTGCATTATATTTCTTTTTCCAGTATTGCGCGTTTTAACCAATCACACACGATTATGCTGAGTTTATGAATGCAGCGGCCAATCAGAGGCGTTCAGATGAGTCATCACTGAAACAGCGGAGTTCTGTTGTTCAGCGCGCACTGACTGAATTCTGACTCGCGAATTCTCTCATCAACAACAAAGTGCAGATCTACGTGCGATGTAAGTATAAGAGATTTATTCATCATATAGTGTAGATTCACTGAGTTTAACGGGAGTGTTTTTAAAGTGCAGGGAGTAGGGCATAGGGATGATCACTTCCATTTGGAATTTACCCCGTGAACCGTTCGGTACGAAAACACGTACCGTTAGACACCTAATATATATATATATATATATATATTAGCAGCAGAATGTTTAGAAAGTGTGTTAACTGTGTTAATCAGGTGTGAGTAATAAAAAAAAAATTTGCACTTTACCTAAATATACAATCTCAGACGTCATTAAAAAGATGTTCAATGATACTGAGAGAATTTAAAATTTCAATATTACTAGAGACTGGGGCAAAGTATGAGTAAACTGTAATTCTTATCATTTTGGGTGAACATTTGCATTGGGTAATCACGTTACTTCATTGTCAGTGGTCATGAGACCTACATCCCTGTCCGATGACCTTTGTCATGCTGCTTGTTTCATAATATGCTTTTGTTGCAAGATTATGTCTACTATGAATCTTATTTTGCAATTACTTCAGCATGCAGCTGTTTTTTCTCTTCGGATCCATTCAGCTAACTAAAATACCTGTTCATGTCAGGGCAACTGTGCATCACCCATTGACCTCTAGGAACATGAACGTTTTTTTTTCTTCTCTCGTCCTTTTGACCAAAAGCTGTAGAAAATGGATAGAATGATCTGCCCGTATTATTTGGAAAGAAAAGCAGCCCATGGCATAGTAGTTTTTGCCTGTTGAGTGGGAATAGAAATAACATGTCAGCTGGATTTCATTTTATAATGGTATCTGCCACCCTGGTCGTCCAGGCCGCGTCTTGTAGAATAGTGTAAGGGCATTTTTGTGGTGGTTGTTCAGCTTTGTGGCACCCTGCTTGGCAGCAGGTTGTGTGAGAGCCTGCTTCAGGCTCCTTCGGCAAGCAGTCATGTGGTTCAATCTCGTTGTAGCAATTCTCCACCAGTCTCTGCTTGAGCAGGCCTCCCCGAAGTGTGTCATCAGCAGATGTCTTTATAGAGCGGACTAGTGCTGAATGGAAAGGAGAGGCTTCTTTGGCAATTTTGGTTTGGCAGTGCCTTTCCCCCGCAGTCTATCAATCCCAACAGTCATTTCAATTTGGTTTTTCGGTCTCCGCTGAAGTCAGAAATACTGCTTGCCTCAGCAGGGCATACAGAAGAATGTAGTCTTGTATTTCGCAGGCCCGCACCTCTCATGTGGATTAAAAATTAATAATTTAACCCTTAACTCAATGCAAAAGGGCTGCTTTAGACTCTGAGGATGGTATCTAAGTCATGGTGATGTCTAAATGTAGCTTTTAGTGCAATTAATTAACCTCACATTGGGAAATTATCATTGATTAAAAACAGCAATGATTTAATGTTTAACCTCAATATAACAGGAACATGGGCCGACCCACATTACAGTGAAGCTCCATGGCCTTTATTTCACTTCTGGCTAGAATATCATGTGTAAGTGGTTAGTTTGGCTTGTCTACACCACAAAATGTCTCTGAAAATGATATTTTGCATGATGTGACAAAAGCTGTGTAATTTACAATCATTTGTTGTTTAAAGCAGCCAATGGGTAAAATGGTTTGGCAAGTAGATGCACTTTATGTATTTTTGCATATATTGTTTTTTCCCCCACAAATAACTGAATTTTTTCCAGTGCATAATTTTCATTTTAGGGGGCAAATCTCAGACATTATTGGAACAACTATGTGTGTTTTCTGTCCATCGTTTACACTATTTTCAGTTTCAGCTGGAAATAATGAATAGCATATTCAATGCTTATTTTTACAGCATAAATTACAGCTGTCTAAGCATAGGTGAGATGCAGTGAGTAATAATAATGACGCACAAAAGTCAAACTAGCCGTTGCTTTTTTCCTCATTGCATGGAGCACAGTTTCATGCTGTTTACCTGTCTGTTCATTGTGCCTCATTTACTATTAATTGTAAGATCTTCATCATAATAAATCATAATAAAATAAAATTATAAAATCATAATAAAAAAATCACACAAGATATAAAGATATAAATGTGCTGAGGGAAGGCTGTCTTTCAGCTTCACAGCTTTTATTTTGAGTTTTAATTGTGGGAATAAACTTTTTAAAAGTGCAGTTTTTTGCATGTCCATCTAGATAATCTGCAAGTCACAGTGCTTGTTACGTAAGTCCTGTCTCAAAGTTTATTATACAATGTACAGACACAAATATTCCAAATTCAACTTCTTTTTAAACGAATATCAAAAGTCTCCCATATAAATAATGAAATAAAAGTGAGATAGAAGTGACCTAAAACAGCATGCCTCTTGATGCTCAAGAGACCCACAGTACAGATATTTTTTCTGGAAAATATTAAAATAAACATGGAATACAAATATGCAAAAGCTAAAAAGAATGCGGCATTAACAGGAACATCACCAAACTCTCCGCGGTGAATACTGTATTTAGGCCGCCACATTCACAAATGAGGGAAAGTGATAATAACCCAAAACAACCTTTTTATTATGGAGGTGCTTTCACACCTCTACTGAAAACACCTTGATGTGGCACTCTGCATTGTGCTTCACACTACACGGTAATGGCGGCTTCCCCTGGCATTGTGCGTAATGAAACCATCGCTCGTGACTTTGCGGTGTGAGCAGAGGTCATAGCTGACTCTTCTTTGTTGTTGGGCATGGGTGGGTAGGGGCCGTATCTATTTGATATCAGTGGTACGGGCTCCCAATGCTCATTCAATGTTAATCTTGCATTAATGTGCCGAGCCACTGTAAGGTAGTGCTAACCCTTCCCCCCTCATCAGCCATGTTTGTTTTTGCTGGCACTTCATTATCAAAAGGCTAACTGCTTTACAGCGCCTCCTGCTGCTCCCCCCGGAGGAAACTTGGGCACATTGGGCACAAAAATGTGATCATTCTGTATTTTGTTATTTAACAAAATGGACCGCGGTCAGTCTTTCCTGTGATTTTTTTAAATTTTTTTTGGACCTAAAAATTCAGCGCTTTATGAATTTGCCGAGATTCATGCTCAAACTCATGCAATTGGTAATCCGAATGTGTTCCTGATGCTTTTTTTTTTTTTTTTTTAAAGTTACAACATCCTGTTTTTGAAGATGCAAGTGTTTCTTGCTTTGCCATTTTGGATCGTTTGTGGAAAATTAAGGAATTTCTTCAGGAACGTTCAGACTTTAGATAGGAATCTCCTTTCCTGTAAGTTTGTCTGCATTTCTTTCCAGCCGGTTTTGAGTTTGTCCATGTCGCTCCCAATTAAAGCTGTGTCCGCAGACGAGCGTAGTGGTTTTGGTGGGAGTCTGTCAGCTTCGGGCAGGCTGGAGGTGTTAGGTGAACGGGTGGCTTTAGGGGTCCTGGCCACGGCTTCTAGTAGCATGAGGTGAATGAACAGAATGCCTGTGCCCACCATGTGTGACCACTAATGAAGACGCTCCCAGACAGGACCCTAACACCCTGGTAACAAGATGTCTCCATAAACAAGCTGCAGGACATTGGCAGGCCACTTCCTGGTTGTATAATGTGACCTGCTTTTCTGCAAAGGCAGATCACAGGTCTGACTCAGGGGATGTGAGCAAATTTAGGAGTCGTGGAAAAACGAAGAAATAATATAACCCACTTTTGTTGTCCATAAATGTAGTTTGCCCAAATATCCCACCCTCTTTTACGTTGCCCGTTACTTTTCCTCTGACGTCAACCCTTGTCCTCGTTTGCTATTGTCCTTGATTGCTTTACACGTTGCTTGAACCTGTTTTCTGAAATCACGTCTCATTAATGTAGAGCCATAAACCTGCATGTCAGTGGTCCACATGCCTCTTCCTGCAAGGGGGCTTTAACATCTTCCCCTCAGCCAGTTTACACTCAGACTTGTCACCTGCTAAACAGAAAGTGCTTGACAACAGCGAACCATGGGAGATGCGTTTTTGACAAATCTAACAGATAAATCATAGCATCTGCTGTGAGGAAATATGGTAATAGAGTTAAGATGGCTGAATAGTCTGTGGTGTTGCCAACACATTTTGCCTTTGACTTAGTGACACTTTCAAAAAATATATATGATCATATATTATCTGAAATATTCTTGTCAAAGTGGTTGACTGTTTAATTGTTGTTTTCTGTGTGTTTTATTTAAGGTTTCTTTAGTTTAGCTTTCAGTATGCAATTATATGTACTTTCCATAGAGGGAAGTCAAAGGATGTCATATTCATATTTTTTCTCTTCCATTTTCTGTTTGATTTAGTGTAATATCATTTGAACAGAAATACAGCAATGTTCTTTGTTTTTCAGTGATCTAAAACATGAAAACATTACTTTTTTGATTGAACGGCACAATACTTTTAATCTCTAGCTATTTTTTTTTAATTGATAACTTTAAAAAAAAATCATATTCGAACAAAAAATGTCACACACAATTGCATCAAATGATTATGTATTGAACTGTAATTGAGCACTTTTGTTATTTTTAAGCCGTTCAAGCTCTGTTCCTTGAAACAGTGCTCACATTTTTAATGACTGATTTTATGAAAATTGTGTAAACCGTCAGTTAACATTATATATTTGTTGAATGCCTACAATATATTAGTTTTTGTTTTTAAAACGAACAAATGTACTTTTTTTTTCTTTCAACATAGATAAAACGCAAAACATAATATACCATGTTTTATTATATTATAAATTATATGATATAATGAAATACATAAACACACCGCACATATATATAAAAGATATGCGTATAAGATACACAATGTACAGAATTATGGAGTCGCAACCGCATCATAACATTTGTTTTTGTCTGTAAATAACAAAAGTTTATTTATTTATTTTTTTAAATCATATTCAAAGAGAATGTATTAATTTATTCTGTAAATGTCTTTAGTTAATTGAGGGTGTGTTAATTGCACTGATGCAAATGTTAAACCTGCCGACGAGGTCATACATTTTTTTTTTTAAATAATCATCTAATAATGATTTGAATTTGTCTTGATTTACAGCAAGATTTAACGGATCTTTTTCAGAAAATGTTAATGTTCATGTTAAGTTGCGGTCTTATTTTTCTTATTGTATAATACACCATTATTTTAACATTCATTTATAAAGGAAATTGCTACAAAAGTTTAGCGGCTATTGAGGAAAAACAAATAATTAGTAAAATGTTGAATGTTGTCAAGTATTTGAAAGTTTCAAAGACAATTACATTTAAAAGATTACTGCATACTAATACAATTGTAAACAGCATTAAAGTGGATTATAATTTGAAAAAAAAGCAGGTGGTCTTTTTTTTTTTTTGTAAAAGAGATGATTAACTTGCTGCAAAATGCTGTAAACCACATAACATACACACTTTTTCCCCCCCTGAATTAATAAAATAAATTCTAATAAAGTTCTTCAGGGAGACTGCATGACATGGGGTTATATTAAACCCAAATCTATTTACTTTTTAACATATTTTTTTTTAAAGACTGTTTCATGTTGTTTAATATTTGAATATTATATATATTTACATATTATTAATTCTAATATTTTAAAAGTTTTACAACGCATGCCTTGAAAGTTTTCCTTGCATGTTTTCTCATTTTTAATTAGTGCAAAGTTTGTTGTTTGTATTACAGACAGTTGAACTATAGATGCATAGAAGCGTTTTGATTCAACAATGAGTGTTTGAAAATCAACAAAAAAGCCGGTAATGCATTCTCCGCTTATTTTGCATTTTTGATTTCTCCATCTGTTTCAGACGACTCTTTTGTCGCATTTCTTGTATTGTTTGTCTTGCTGGTAAAGTTTACCCGCAGCATCAAAAGCTGGCTCGGTTCATTAGGTATTTCATGACAGAATCTAATTGGCAAAACTTTCTTTCATTTCCAGTGAGGCTTTTTACTTCTTCAAGGAGAGTGGCCATGAATGGTTTATACTGAGTCATAAACTAATCATACTTAATGATAGGAGGGAATCGACAGAGGCACAGGCCTGATCAAAACTGCTCTCTTATTCAGATGGTTTCTCTGTGTGAGAAGGGAAACACTAGGAGAATGCTGAATGAAAGCACACCATCTGTTTTTCACATGTTCCTCAGTGTTGGGGACATCAGACTCTGTCATCAGCTCATTTTACACTTCTTCACTGAGTGCCACTCAAACTCCATCTCTTTTAATTGATATTTACAGTCATCTGTTCATTTGCATCATTTTATGGCACACCAGTAGATTTGCACTCTTTAGCGATATGCTAAACTCTCATCTGCTAAAAGTACAAAGTGTGTTTGTGCATTTATAATTATTAAGCTTAAGCACTGTGTGGGCTGTAGTATGTATATGTGTGTATTTATATATAATGAATTGTATTTATTTTTGAAATATATCTATTTAGATAGTGTACACTGCAAAAAAAGTTTTTAAAGATAAAAAGTTGTTGGAAGAAAAAGTCAGTGTGATGCATTTTCAATATTTTAGTAATGCTACTTTATCCATCTTGTTTTTGATTCTTCATTAAATGTCTTTTTCAGTCCATAAATTCCTGTCAGGGCAATATAAGATTTCAACAAATTATTGACAACGCAATTTAATTTACTTGTCAATTTTCGTTTATACTTATGGTTTTATTTGAAGTAAACTAATGTATTTGTTTCCTAAGAACATCTTGCAAAACAAAAAATATTATATGCGGTATTTTTATACAGACGCTTGTAGACTGCAAACACTTAAGACTAACCTCAATAACAACATTCGACAAACGTTACGTAAAAAAATGCACTCTGAATATCACCGCACAATAAATAAACATCAGTGATGACAAAAACAACAACAACAGCAATAGCATAAAGTCAGAAAACAACAATCCTATAAGGGTAACCGCATAATTTATCCTTGCTGCAGTGCATGCAGCTTGTGAACCTTTAAGAAATCAGCTGCGTTTTACGTTATGAAATAGTTCATAAAAATCAATGTCAAGTGTCATTTGACAGGATATTTATGTGGTTGTATGTCACTCAGAAAGACCTGTATGCTGAATAAAATGCTTTTTTAAAATTATATGTCGAATGAAAGAATGTGAGAACTACACTTCCATATTTAGTCCACGTGCTGTTTGTAGTGTTTGGAATGGGTCCCTTCTTTGTCCGCTCATGAAAAAGTCCAAAAGTAAACAGTGAGTTCTTACTATGCTGCCGTTCCCATTTCTCCAGTCAAACTCTCCGGACCTGGGAGATTAGGAAAGTGGAGGAGAGAAAGTTACATTTCTCTTTATTCTCATTCCATATGATCCCAAAGTTAACCTTACATACAGAGAAAAGGGCAGAGGGAGGAGATGGGATAAAGAGGCTTTTCCCCTTCTTTTGATAAAATCTTTAAAGAAAAAAGTCAAAGAGACTCATATATGAGCCTGTCATATTTTACAAACTAATAGGTCTAAATGAAAATTACTTTTTTAGTGTAAAAGATTGATTTACTCCACAATGTCCCTCTAGCCTCAAAGACATGCTCCATAATATATGTGCTATTCTCAAAGACCGCTTCTGAGGAGTGATGCAACAGCATATGTTTATGGTTTAAATCAACTCTCATATTTTCATCCCCTTTTGGTGTGATTTATCCCCACAAAGGTGGAGAAACAAAATTCATATGGATCTCTTTAGAAGCGTGCGAGAAGAAAAGGAAGTAGTTGCATAAACATAAAACTGAGTTGTGTTAAAAAAGGGGCTAAGTTTTAGATTCAAAATGGGTTAAGTTAATACGGAGGAGTGTTACATCACCAACAAAACAAGGTATCCAAACTGT
Source organism: Sinocyclocheilus rhinocerous (assembly GCF_001515625.1). Classification (NCBI taxonomy): domain Eukaryota; kingdom Metazoa; phylum Chordata; class Actinopteri; order Cypriniformes; family Cyprinidae; genus Sinocyclocheilus; species Sinocyclocheilus rhinocerous. The sequence continues at coordinate 372,912 of NW_015633548.1, forward strand.
GGGTGGGGTATGTGGGTGTGGGTGTCTGCGGGAAATAACATCCTGGCTGTGGATAAATCAAGAAAGAAATGATAGATCTTCATGTCATTATGTAGAAAAACACAATCTATTCATACCCTTTTGGTGTGATTTATCCCCACAAAGGTGGAGAAACAAAATTCATATGGATCTCTTTAGAAGCGTGCGAGAAGAAAAGGAAGTAGTTGCATAAACATAAAACTGAGTTGTGTTAAAAAAGGGGCAAAGTTTTAGATTCAAAATGGGTTAAGTTAAGTTAATACGGAGGAGTGTTACATCACCAACAAAACAAGGTATCCAAACTGTGGGTGGGGTATGTGGGTGTGGGTGTCTGCGGGAAATAACATCCTGGCTGTGGATAAATCAAGAAAGAAATGATAGATCTTCATGTCATTATGTAGAAAAACACAATCTATTCATATCTGTGTGCGATTACTCGTGCGATGGGAAATGCGATTTGCGCTGCATTGCTACAAATATCATATCACTTACAGCTCTCGCTCACTACCGCACAAAGAGGCAGCCATTTTGTCTGGCTCTCTCTGAATGTGCCTTCATTCTCCATGAACAACACCTAAACTATCATTTTATACAACATTCATGATGCCACATCAAACGCCCGTGTCACATGTTCTGGTTTTGTCCGGCCCTGACAGAAAATGCACATTTTGAGGTAGTGCCTATGATTCTCATCTTCCGCTCAGAATGTTCCAGACACTATTGAGTAATAGCTACGCCACATGCCTCCCTTCTTTTCTTTCTTTTTCACGCACACACATACACACAAATGCACCAAAGCGCCCAACATGGGACAAGATGAGGCTCATTGAAGAGCCAATCTCACACCTGCTCCCCCACCCACCGTGTCCACACACACACACACACACACACACACTTGTGCTCGCTCTCACACTGAGCTGGTTGTCCAGAGGTGACTTTATCCTGAATTGACAAAGTCAGCCAGAAGAGAAAATCTAGTTTGGACAGAAAAGGTAAAGTGAATAACTAGCAAGTGACACCGCAGATGATGTATTAATCAAATGTTGATATAATCTTTCTTTGCTCAATTAGGCCTTTCAATCAAGTACAAACTTAATTTCATCCAATCTGAAGATGGCAAACAGCTAAGGAATTCTGTGTGAGCACCCGCATGGTTTTAAATACTCTGAAAGAGCGGTTTAACTTAATTTGATACTTTTGCAATTAAAGGCCTTAGAAGTCTTTGAAGATGTATAATGTCCTTAATTAATAATAGATCTCCCAAATCACATAGCCTTTTTAACATCTCCACATCTCAGGAATATTTTAACGGAATCAATACATTTTTAATTTTTTCTTGACAGGCCGGGTCAGTGCTGAAGTTTTGCAAGTATAGTTTCACAGGAGAACACAAGATCCGTATGACCAACTATATTCTGCTAACACAGCAACATGAAAATCCATCATCTGCAACTCATGATCACCCTGGAATAGGGTGAGTAATGTAATCCCCCTCAAGAAACACTTTTTCAAGCTGAGCTGTGGATATTGTTGAGCGTAGCAGGCTTTATTTTTTAACACAGATGCATTTATTTATTTGAACTTAATGTTTTTTTTATTTTTTAGCAGTAGTCAATTTTCAGCACATGCACCTTCGGCCTCACCAGAATGCAAACAACGTCAACTCACAATTACCTGATCTATCAATCACAACACGGCTAAGCCTATTAAAGATTTATATGACCGTAAGAACACTTGCACACCTTACTGCGCAATGACATGTACATAAACACTCACCTTATTCATTTTCTTTACACCTCCTGCATAATGACGGTTTATGATGTGTAGCTTGGAGCTTGCTGGACCAGATCTATTTTTTTCTTATTTTCTTCTTAATCTTGTGCAACTTCTAGCAGTCTGACTCAAAGTCTCAGCCCAACTAGGAGAGTAAGGCACGGAGCTGAACTCCATAAATCTGCACAGGCCAGGCCTTCACTGGTCAGGAACACCATGGGAGTGTCAAGCTGCTCTCCACTGGGGTTTTGGGGCAGGATTATGGATTGTGAGACACAGCTGAGAGGCTAAACTTACACTTTTCATTCCAGCTTCAAGGGGGTCTTGATACTTCCTAGAAGCCAGATTCCAGACCTTTCATTTTGCCCTTCCAATGAATGGACCATTTAAGTACTGACTTTTTTCTGGGTTCGTTTATGATGTGCAGTTGAAAATTTAATTAGCCCTGAGAAATACAACTAAAAATAACAATGGCTGCATTTTTTGAGAAAAATTTGGGTAGTGCAAGACGATAGAATGAAGGAGGCACACATGGCATGCTTAAAAAGCCTTATTCGCCTATGTAAAGAGAGAGCCGTATGCCCCCTTCTGGCTCTCTTCTTTTCTCTGTTGTCCTTTCTTCTTGCTCTTTTTTTCCCCCTTCCGTATTTTGAAATGTGAGTTATCTTTTGATCTGCTCTGACTAAGCGAGGGTCTTAGGATTTGTGAGAGTGACTGCCGACTGATTTGGAGGGACAAAAAATCTCCATAATAAGATGTTAGCAGCAAATGGGGGTCCAATAAACACTCCATGTCTTCTGGTGTCCCTCGCTCCCCACAAAACGCTCTAGATCCTCTTCACTGCTCTGTAATCTTTATGAACTGTCTTCTCCTTTGCCTTTATAGAGCTCTGGAAATGTGACAGTACATCTTAAGAGGGCCACCTCAATATTGATATGGCTCACTTATTTTCCAGCTGAATGGAAATGAAGACTTTCTCTGAGGAGCTGTTTGATCTTGCTGTAAATCTGGGGCACAAGAATATTCTCAGTCACAGTGTTTGCGTTTTTTACTACTGCTGTGCCAAAAGTGTGCTACCAGAGATGCTCAACATCTGCGTCTGACATTTGTTACATGCGTGGATGTGGCCTGTGATTGTCATCCGAATTGATAGGTGCTATGAAAACTGACACCTCCGATCTGTTCCTACTGGCCATACCAACCCAGTTGCTTTCAGTCGTTTCTGTGAGACAAACTATTACCTGATTAGCTGTGCCAAATAAACCCATCATCCTGGGATTGTGCATGTAGAGGAGGACAGTTGTAAGGCCACCTTCTCGCTCGCTCATCGTCCCCTTGCCCAGCACCCGGTGCCACAGACTTGAGCTGGCATTGGCACCGACGCCAGTCTGTGGTCCAGTGTGCCAATACTGGTGAGGGACCGGGATGAAGAAAGAGACAGAAAGACGACTGGTGGCTTCAGCATGCCCAGGCCGGGTGTGGGTAATTACGGCGGGGAGAAGCCGATTAGCCTAGACCCGAGCAGCACAGTGAGGGGGACGGGCCCACACCCAGCAGGGAGGGGAGGGGAGTCTTGCCATGGCGAAGACCAATCAAGTGTAAAGCCCAGTGCAGACCCCCGGCCCTCAATTCAGTGGGAAAAGGCTTGGCTGGCGGTTCAGAGCACCGCAACTTTCACGGATTAGTTGAGACTCTATTCTGGCGGCTGAAAGGGGAACACAGCACGAGAGCGGGGCTTCAATGTGCGCGCTTGGGCTTGCACAAACACACACACGCACACAGACAAAACCTCCCAACAGCTGGGGAGCGGGCTGCAGCCTGCACCATGTCACCATGGCAACGGCATATCTCACATTTGAGTCAAAATAAAGACACTTTGGGCTGGAATTGGAATATTTATTCTCCACCTCTAATGTAGCGCATTTGCTCTCCTCATTTACACTGAGAGTGTCGTGCCTCCGACTAGCAAACAAGGCTCGGAAAACAGTTTTTTTTTTTCTGCTTTTTTTGTTTTTCCCCAAGGATAAATTGAAACTTTATGCTCAAATCCCCAGAAGATTTCCGTGCATCTAAAAAAAACTGTCGCAAAGTATAATCATTTTAATCGCAAAACACAATCGTTCATCTTTTTCAAAGTTGTTTTGTGTCAAACGCCAAGAAGGCGGATAAGGCATTTACACTCGCAGATATAATACTAGCTGCTCAATGATTACAAGTCACAGCCTTTTGTGAGCTTTCCAGGCTCATTTTATTTCATATTAGCCTCTCACTATCTATTTGATACCTATCATTTCACTATTATGTTGGAGAAAAAACTCATACAGCTTGCCACTTCGTTGGTAAGTAGTCCAAAAAAGCGCATTCTTTTTGTGTAACAATTTCACTGCTTGATAATGGACAGAAAGACACACGCTTGCTCACAGACACACACACACTCACACATGTCCAGTTTATCACACAATACCCATAATCATTCCATTACCCATCTGCCAGGCACAAATTGAAGCGGTGCACTTGTTATTATTCGCATTTATTTATTTATTTTCTTTTAGCTGAAATTGGTGACAGTGCGTGCTGTTTGAACAATTTACATTCTATTCCATGTACATTATGTGGAAAATAATGTGTTTTTTTAACCTTAAACCGCATAAACGCATTGCATTACAGCAAATACACAAAATAATGTTCTTTTTAGCAATGTCATATGACCCCTTTAAAAAAGCGTGTTTGAGTTTGTAACCGGTGGTTTTTACTTGCCGCTTTTTTTCAAATGCAACAGTTTAAAAGCACAGTTTGGGGCTCATTTTATTTTTGGGGCCAGGTGGTGTTGGTAAGTTTATTTAGGAGTGCTTGCGCTCTCTCTTCCTCATTCTGTGTAATGGCCATTCTTCAGCAGGCTGCAGATTGAAATCTGGTATTCTGTGAGATGAGATGATATGAGGAGAGGCCCCCACAAGCTTCCAGGGGGCTCTTCTTGCTCTCTGTTCTATCATGTGCACTGCTCTCTGTGTGCACTGCTTATTGCATATGGACTTTGAAGTCTTGCTGTTCTCTCTCTCCCCCTGTCTCTTTATCTCTCTCTCCCTTTCTCTTTTCTCTCTGCCTCTTTTCTCTCCGCTCTGGGTTGCTTTTGATGCATTTGCGTTCTATGAAAGGTTTTCTTTAACGCCTGCTTCCCCATGCCTCTCTTTTCTCTCTGTAAAACAGTGAGTCTTTTTCCTTTCAAACAACGTCGATAAATTACAACTTGTCAAGTGTCATTTCCCTTGTTTACTGCCATTTTGGGCATCTTTTCCCTCCTGGTCCTCCCAGCGTTTCACCTTTAATTGCGTCAGTAATACTCGTGGAGTTCACCAGTGTGGCACGTTCGGCGCTCGGCTGTTATGGCGGGGGGACGGAAACTATTAAAATATTTTCCAGGCTTCAGGAGTTTTATGTGTGTAATTTGTGTGTATATACCCCACTGTGTTACCACCAACTACAACAGATATAACAGAGTTAATGTAAAAAATAAAAAATAAGACAGTGTGCATGAAAAAGTACCACATAGGTGTTTCTTAGGAGCCCCTGTTGTAGCTCTCCTATGCAAACGGCCTAATTTATTACATGTCAGCAAAAGCCAACAACCTTTTATTACCCAACAGTAATTTCCCATATGTTGAGTGTTTATCACCACTCAGGGAACAGAGTAGTAGGAAGTGTAGAACTGGTGGTTCACTGCAGATATGAGGTCTTAAATAAAAGCTAAAGCTTCACGTAGAGAGATGGTCTGAATTACCATGCAACTCTCTGTATCAGTATGTACTGTATCTGAATTTTTTGTCAATATCAGCTGTAGAAAGAAGTTGAGCTGTATATTTGGCCATTGTTCCTGGCAGTCAATCTCCTACAGTATTCTGTGTTAGTTCTGTGTCTTCTCAAAGAAGCTAATTATTTGAACATGAAATTAGTATTACATGAGCTCTTGTTTGATAAGTAGCTGTGGGATAATGTATAGTCAGTCATTAGTGCAAAATAAATCCCCTTAGGATGATGCAAAAATACACTTCATGTCATGGTCCTGACCCCCCCACCCTGTTGTGGAGTAAATTTTGTGTTATTATTGGGGATGCATAATATATCGGTTCTATATTGGTCATTGCCCAGTATTTTTTATTTAATAATGTTGTTCAATATTTAATTATGCATGCTTATTTTTCCTACTTTAACATTTAGGTGACCGTAGCCGTCATCTAACATTCACTTAAATCTAGCTCTCAATTAATATAAAAAGTCTTTAAAAAATGCACTCAACAAATGAACTGTTAAATGTAATCTTTAGCAAACCTCAAAGTGAATATCCATTATTGTACTGTACGTTCTCATGTTGTGATTTATAAATTGAATTAATTTGAGTTTTTACTGTTTTATTTTTAGTTTATTTATGAACAGTAATGTAGTAATCTTAATAATGGCCAGCACAATTATTTATATTGCCCATATGTTTAATATCTGGATTTCAACCAAACATAATCATCTTATGCTATGACATTTCACAGGGAATCTTGCTCTTAACAGGGTCACACCTTCTGTGTTCCCTTGTTTGATTGATTCAACAGTTGTAGATAAGTGATACGATTGCAAATTTTTAAATTCACGAAGGCCACTTCTGAACGTTTTTGACACTATGAGATTTTCTTAGTCCAGAACTATGATTTGTATGCGAAATCTACTTAAAGCCAAAGTGCTGGAATGACTAAAGTGTTTCGTGGGTGGCACGAACTGAGAAGTATTTGAGTCATCCTCTGTTTGGTGGTACACAGGTCTAATCGAAGCACTATAAACATGTCTATGCTATGCTGTCCATAGTAGTGGATTTGAGAATGGAGTTGAAAGAGTGTGATGCAAGCTGAGGAGAACAAGCTGAGGAGAAGCCCTTCTCGGCTATTGTTGGAGAATCCCACAGAGATAATCGATCGGCCAGCCACAGGTAAGCAGTCTGTAGATCATTTATGTGAACTGGCAAATGTCGACTGACTGCAAAACACCTTACCAGAACAACACATTCACACACACTGAACGTAGATATAAATTCATACACACACTCCTATATTAACCTTACTGTTTACCAGAGAGAGAAATGCTTATAGAAAAAGACATTCTGTTCGACTCAGAAAATAGTTTTTGAAAGGAATAAAAAAAAGCGCAGGGCATTTCTTTTCCCCGCCAGAGTTGATTTGCTACCTCATTAGGCCACAAAATGGTATCAGATCCGTCCATCATGCTCGCAGCATCCAGTATTGGTTGATCTCAGAGACTCCACAGTCCATTTCATTCAAATACCCCCTCTTGCTGAACAACATGTTCTCGCTCTGTCTTTCGGTCTCTGGCCATGTACAGTAACTGCCGCTGAGCGTGTGCCAACTGTGTTTGATCAGATGTCACAAAGCATGACTGAAACGCATGGGAACAAAGTAATTAAGACTCCAGCTCTCATATGCCAGGGCGAGTGGAAGTCTGAATCATCAGGTTCTGCTTTGAGCTCGGCTGCGATACTGTAGCTCCTTATTCATAAATAAATAGGTTAAGCCTTGATGTTTAAAGGGGTCATATGATGCGATTTAAATTTTTCCTTTCTCTTTGGAGTGTTACAAGCTCTTGGTGCATAAAGAAGATCTGTAAAGTTGCAAAGACTAAAGTCTCGAATCCAAAGAGATATTCTTTATAAAAGTTAAGAGTCAGCCACGCCTACCTAATGTCTACATGTCTACGTCACTATGTGGGAAGATTTACATAACGCCGCCCAAATGTTCACGCAAAAAAAAGAAGGCGTAACTTTTATTCTCGCTGTAGTATTGTTGTTTCCGCCGCCATGTCGTAAAGACGCTGTGTGCTTCGTTGTGAAAGCGAAACTACTTTGTTTGGTCTTCCAAAAGAGGACGATATCTGCTTCGTCATGCCTGGA
>NW_015633548.1:380664-389193 GCF_001515625.1 Sinocyclocheilus rhinocerous
CTCACTCTAGGCCGCCGTGTGTGATGCTGTGTTCAAGTTGTATTTACAACACTGTTCCAGAACACTTCAACCCAAATATTCAGATGTGTGCAGCACATTTTATGGAGGACTGTTTCCTGATCCTGGTAGAGTAGACTACAATGCCGGCTGTCCTGACTCACGGACTGTAAGTACGTTTTTTATATTTAAGGAGTTTTTATATTTTCTATTTTTTCTATTTAAAGCGAGTTTTTTGGGCAGTGTAGAGTAGGGCTTGTTGTTTGTCATTTCTCCGATCACAAATGCAGACAAGGTTTTATGTTTACGCGGCGCGATAATACGGCCCCTTTAAGTCAGAGGCGGCAAGTAAATCTCTTAAAATCTTTTTATGCTTGTTAGACAAAAGGATCTAGCTTTGGGAACACATCTTTTAGTTTGTCATAGCAGAGTCTAAAGTCCAGAGATTTTTTTTTCTGCTGTTTTTATTCTCGCTTAAGAATTCTGTTTATATAATTTCTGGTAGCTTTACTGACATAAGGCATATATTAGTGAAATTCAAACCGAATGCCTGTGGTGTGATGTCAAACGGATTTTGTTCCCTAATGAGTGTCTATTGTTCTTCCTCAAACCTTAAGGGAAATTATCAGTCCTTACATGTGAGTAGATATTTTTTTTCCCATAATTACTCATGCAGCCTTCTGTTATAGATAATTGGGCTTGTATATTGTATGTTCATAGGCAGCCAGTGTGTTTTGCAGTACTGTAGGCGATCAGGTTTGTATTAGTTAGGTGTGGAGAGGATCCAGCAGCATGGGGGGAGTTTTACTGGACCTCCAAAATGAAACAAACAGGCTTTATTTGCTATTTCCTACTGAGACACAGGGAAATTATTAGCCACAAAGTGCTGCAATAAAGAATTGATTTTCCAGGCCTGATGAATCCAGCATGTTCCAGCTGAGGCTGCTTCTCCTGGGCAGCAGCGGTTCACTTTATGGGCACTGAGAGCAGGAGGAACTGGAAATTGGATCCTTAAAAAAGCCCTACCTTTCACTGCTGGCTTCATGACAATCATATTGTCATATATTGGTGTTAACTGTTTCCAAAGCAGACATGAAGATCTCCGGCTTTTTGGGTAAGTGTTTATCTAGCTTGAGAAGATGTTGAGAGAGGGTAAAGCACCCGTCGTGGGACTGCTAAATGGTTAAGTCTTGTTTCAGTAATAAGAGCTTCGTAATTATACCACTTTCCTGAGATATTATTGCAGACTCCTTTCATGTCTTAATTACAACACAAGGTGAGATCTGAAAGTTCAGTTGAAGCTTTTTCACGAGACCAAAACAGAGTAAAATATTTTTAACTTTGTTTTTACAGTTGTGCTTATTAATATGGATTTCCTGAATTTCTCAGACATATTTGCTTCTGTACTGTGTTCTTTCGCTTGGTTCTCTAAAGCTGAAGTGTGTAGCCTTACCAAACAGAACTGCAAATGTCAAACAGGTTCCACAAATGCTCTTTCTGTTGGCCACCGATCGGACAAATAGCTCCACCCCAAAGTGCTATTGGTTAAGCCAAAATTGGTGTGTCAGAATGGTGAATTACACACTTTAGCTTTAAGAGGGTAAATTATGATTAGGAATACATAATATATCGGTTAACAAAAGATATTAGGTATTTTTATTTTTATTTATCTGTATTTTTTAAATGTTAATTTTCATTTCCATTATTTTAAAATGTAGATTTAGGCCTAAATCTCAAACATCTTATTTAAAAATGTTGTCTTGATCAAATAGCAAAATAAATATAGATTTTTCATACATTTTAATATTGTGATACCTTAATTCTCTCTCGTTTTTTATTTTTATTTTAGTGTTTTATTTATTGTTTATTTAGAGAAGATATTATAGAATTTATATAGTTTAATGGTAATCTTTTTTTCTGCATCATGAAAATAATTATCAGTTTTTACCAGTAACAGCCATCATATCTAATTTTGATGTCAGTCACATTATCTTGTACTGGAATCCAACAAACTATTTACTCTAACATATCAAAAATACTTTTCAATAATTTTTCAATTTGTGCTTGTGTTGTATTTACTGTTACTTGAAAATCATGTTTTGAAGATTCCTGAAAGAAGAAAAGAAGGGAAAAAACTGATGAAGAAACTATATATTTTTAATTGTATTACTGTCAAAAAAAAAGTTAAAGGAATCTTAATTTTTAAAAATCACATATTTGATGCATCATGATAGGCACAATAATGTAAGTGATCAAAATATGTTTAAATATGAACAGTTTGGCATTTTGAAATTCTACAGCCTGCCCTGTAAGACAATATGATGCGAAGAGAGCATTCATCTTCTTAAAGAACACCGTTTTCTTTCTTTTCACCCAGTGCTGTTCTGTAAACAGGCGGGTTTAGTCAATTCTCAATCCAAACAAGTTAGTGTTCCAAGGCGTCATTGTTTCAATGGCCCTTATCACACTCTGACTTACAACAAAAAGGCAGTCAGTGACTTTAAGGACATATGCTCGCTCAAGCTAAATGTCCATCCACTGGCTAATTAAGTGCTCTGAAAGAGGGCACATCAAAAGGAGCCGTGCATTTGGAATCGCTCGCACCGCCCCTCGGGTGCAGAGGTCAGCCCTCTTGGAGAGAGAAGTTAGGATATCCCAGCTCCAGACCTCTGCCTGGTAACCCCTCACCCCGCCGGAGATATCAAAGCTCGGGGAGCAGTGGGATGCGCAGCCATCCCAGAACAAAAACAGGAACACTTCAAAAGCGCCAGCTGGAAAAAGACGAGAGAAGGGAAGAGGAGGAGAGAAAATAACACAGGACAGCCGATATTAAATTCCCTCTTATTCTGAGCATATTCCAGAATATGAATATGATTAATATCTCTGAGTTGTCATGCGTCTAAAGTGCTCTCGCTGTGCCGCAGCCTCGCTAGAAAAGAATTATACGATTAAACAGACCTGAGCGTTCTGGACTATGGGAGAGAGAAGAAAAGCACTTTTCCCTCATAATACCCCTAATGAAGTGGCTGCCGCTCCTCCAGTCCTGGCCGTGGCCTTCAGCAGCCTGCTCACAATCTGTTTAATGATGGAACGGGGCCGGCAAGTGCACCAACACTTCCCAGTGAGCCACAAAGGGAGATCACAACCCTCATTCTGGACAGGCAGAGGGGCTTCGTGCTCATCGACCTTATCAATCTGATCCCTGGTTGGAGAGAGAAGCTCCTTTCTGGAAGAGTCCACACTTAACCCTGTACCCGGTCAAAGAAAGAACGTCCTTATCTGTCTCTCCAGCACTTTAGTATTTTTTATTTTTTTGTATTTCTCACTTAAAAGGACAGTTCACCCAAAAATCACCCTCATGTTGTTCCAGAATTCTATGGCTTTCTTTCTTTGAAATAAAAAAAATATATTTTAATTAGTGTTTCTGCTGTTTTTGTCCATATTATGAACGTCAATGGGAGCTAAAGTTCCAAAAAGGATGTGTATATATATGTGTGTGTGTGTGTGTGTATGTATGTATGCATGTATGTATGTATGTATGTATGTATATGCATAGCATGCATAATTTCATGCTACCTTGATGTACCTTTTAGAACTTGAAAGTTTTGGGTCCCGTTGACTTTTATAATATGGACAAAAACCACAAAAAGGAGTGTTTGTACAGGTTTGGAACGATATTTGGCTGAGCGAATGATGAGAGAATTTTCATTTTCACTCCTCTTTTAACAGTCAATTATGAGATTGGTGAGTTTTAATGTAGTGTATATAATATGATAAAGGTTTGCTTGCTTTCTCAAAGCAGCCAGCTCATTGTTTTCAGGCTTAGACTAAATGCATGCAAATTATTGACCACAATGGTATGCACAGCTGCACCCGCGCAGCCCACCTCTTTCATGTGTAACCCTTGATCCCGTCACCACACCACGTCATCTTAACCCTGACATTGTCGTCCCAAAAAAGCCATGCCCTCTTTGCAGAAGTACTGATGCTACATTTACGCCGTGCTGTTGCTTTAACAAAATCCGCCAGCCCTGTTCAGTGCAGCCTTGCGGCGTTTGGCGGGCTGGAGGAGAAGGCAAAAGCAAACAGTCCGTTTCATCCCTCTTCTATTGGGCCTATTCTCCTTATTGTGAGCCGAGTGTGTAATATGGCGGCGAGGGGCGGGGGGAGAGCGGGTAAGCAGTAAGGGGGTAAAGAACCTGATTGCTTTAATCTCAGTGTTGTGCGGCTTTGGCCTTTCATGGGGCACTGAGGCTGTGTGATTCAGAGCTCTGGCCCCAGCTCCTCTCACTCGCTCATTGTTCTCTACAGAAAATCAATTCTCTTGAAGACCCCTCCTTAATCCCGTTTTTCGCCGGCCACAAAGGCCACTTGTGTGCGACCCCGCTGGACTATGGACTGGGATGATGTCGATGTCTGCTCTGATTCCAGCCCTTTCAGGTGCTGCCGGCTTGCCTCACTTTATAGTGCCAAGCGCAGGACTCGACAGGAAGACATTTGCGATCATAATTTCCTGTGGAGTGCTGGCCGGCCCCTCCCCCTCGGCTCACCCCACGCCCCCAGAATAGTTTTAATTAGGCCCGACAACCACAGAGAGGAGGGATCAGTCTGCAACAATGACTGTCGCTTTGAACAGAGGACACACTGACCAGAGCCTTTACTCTGAAGAGAAGCAGAGAATCAAATTATTATGCATCTCATAACAGTCATGCAAAGAGAAGATAAACGAAGCACAAACGACTCAGGATTCAGAGGTATATGGGCCAATGTTGTATAATGCGTTCACTATAAAGAAAAGGAAAACATAAAAAAAAAATCTAGTTTAAAACTCACGTGTTCTTAAAAATGTACTTCTTGTACAGGTGCATCTCAATAAATTAGAATGTCGTGGAAAAGTTCATTTATTTCAGTAATTCAACTCAAATTGTGAAACTCGTGTATTAAATCAATTCAGTGCACACAGACTGAAATAGTTTAAGTCTTTGGTTCTTTTAATTGTGATGATTTTGGTTAGTCTTCTGTGGTTTACATTTTCTTTCAATTTAGTGAACCTAAAAATGCAGTGTAGTGTAATTGTCAAGTTATTAAGTAATAAGATATTGTCCTTACACCTTGAACAAGTGAGCGTACACATCTTAATTATTTTTAATTCATATGTTTTTACATATATTTTTCAAGGTATGTAGTATTTTTACAGACATCACAAATGAATAATTCATAAATATTTTAACTTTTTTAGTGAGTTGCATCACATGACATTTTACATTCTGAACTAACTTTGCTTTGTCATAAAAAACTCAAACTTTCTGATAAGACTTATTGACCTTAACACAGGCTGCAGGGCTGATCTCTATGATATAATTTTTTTTTGCATGTTAGTTGGACCACATTTTTCGAAAATAATAATAATATAATGCCAAACTATTTTAGAATTTCTTTTCAAAAATGTCATTTTTTTAAGTTTACCATTTTAATGCAGAAATTAAAGTCTTTCTCTATTGATGTGGTCTATTCAGTTACGTGCATTTTTAAATAAATACAACAAAAAAAGAGAGTGTTACGTCATTGATGCCTATTTGCACACAGCAAAAATAGCGCACATTTTTCACATAGAACAATATATAGTGCTCACCATGGTTTGAGGATGTCAATACATCCTTTTTTATTATTATTAAATAGCTAGAATTCAGTTCTTTCTATATATTCCCAGCGTGTCCAGGGATCAAAACCCCCATTTGACTGCTGGAAAAACAGAAGCCAAACATCCAAACAGCTAACAACAAACCCCCAGGCCCTCGTGGTGCAGCTTGTTCATGTTTCAGGTAGAATTTTAGATGTCCTCGTGCCTGGGTGCTTCATATTGGATGAGAGCATTCTTCACCTGTCAGGTATGGCCTTTGGACAGGGCCTGACATCTGCTGATCTTTATATCGAATTCATACATCAAAACCTGCTCCGGCTCTGTGACCGCTGGACTTCATCAGTCGGCTTTGATGAGGCATTTCTAGCACTCTCCAAAGACTGAGAGCTGGCAAAGAACACATCATCACAGCACAGATCTCTCCTAATTACAGTCAGTTATATCTCTAAAAGAAAAAGCTAAATAAACCTGATCAAGAAGACAAAGGAGTAAGTCTGTGGAGGAGGTTTCATTACCCTTCCCTCTTTACCTTTCTCTGTGTTTCTCGCTGAAAGGGAACAAAGACAGATCCCTACCGATTGAAAACTAGCAGAACAGTGAAACAACAGGACACAACTGATCACTCATGCATGGTTGGGATTAGGATAAAAGTATAAAGAGTGTGGAGAAGAAAGAGCACAACAAAAGGAACAGGGGACTGACTAAATTTTTTCTCTTTCTTTTGAGGTGAAAGGAATCAAAAAGGAAGGTCTGGCCATATGAAAAGATAGAGAAAGAGATTAACAAATAGAAGCAGTCCTTTTTAGCCTCGGTACGCTTCCACTTCTACTTCTTTTAACCAAAAACATGAAAGGCGGGACTGTGGTCTCTAGCAACCGAACCCTCGGAAGAAGTTGTTACCCCAACTTTTCATCTCACATCATCATATTTAACTTGAGCCGTGCATTTGCACCAATCAACCTCCATGGGAATTTTGTCATGGCACAAGCAGCGTTTATTGTGATTCCGGTTGACCAACTGGCTTGTGAAGTCTTCAGTGACACACCAGCTAACAAGACAGCCGTCCTTTCAGCCCCCGCCTGTACTAAGTGGAAATAATCCAGAAATACTTTGCACATCTAGTCTGCCTTGGCCTTCATCCAAATTGCACTCTATTCTTTTTAATCTCCCTTAATAAAAAGGAGGGGATAAGAGAGAGATTAACATCTGTGCCTTTTTTCCTCTGCCACGTTTGAGTGGACAAATGTGAATGAGGGGAGGTAATGACAAGCCCCTCTTTGACGTTGGCATCATTGAAGGGTCTGCAAGGCGTCTATGCTCGGGGAACTTCACAGATGGGTGCTCCAAAGGGAAAGTGGTGGAGCGTTTGGGTGTGGAGAGCTCTTCATTCGGGATGCGAGTTTGGCAGGTCACGCTCCCTACAACCGCTAAAATATTGCCTATTAAATGTTGTGCTTGTGCTTGCGGTTTATTGATCTACAGCTCTGTAAGAAGCAGTTGCTAATAGCACAGTTTAACAGATGCTCCTCGCGATGCAATGCACTTGTGGGCTCTGCTAACCGCTCTGATATGATGCAGCTGTTTCGTTTTACTGCTGGGATTTGCGTGACTTTCTCAGTGGCAGACAGTTTCTAACTACGCCTGAAGCTACGTGCTCATTAGCGTCTCAGTGTCATAGTGGACTCGCGGCCATTATTCAGTAGTAGACACACATTCTGTTCTGTGCTGAGGCCAAATGCAATAATACATGCAAACCGCTCGTCAGCAACAAGGATCGCAGCATGAATTTTTAAACTACACACTCTAAGGTTTACTACGAATTACAAATACACGCGTTTCATCCAGTACTTTGTAGGCTTGTCGCTGCCTGGCACAAAAGGAATCATTCAGCCAGCAGCTTCCTTTTAAAGACACATTTTATGGCACTAAAGACGTTGCTTGTGATAGATTGGATTTTTTTTTAAAGATGTCAGGCTGCAAGTACAGTATTATCTCTCTGTTGGCAGTTGTAATGCCATTTTTGAGTAATGCTATGAGTAATTATGTGTAACATTTATGAGTAGTATGGCATCACCTTGGTTTAATTTTTAGTTTAACTCCTCCATTGATATTAAACACATGCTGCTCCTGTTTATTGACGATATACAAGTGCTATGGAGTTATTTGATGAATCATAGGCTTGATTATTTCTGCCCCAGCAATGATAATTTCCAACTTTTTCCAGTTTTATTTCAGTGACTATAAAAATCTGTCTTGTTTGGAAGCCCATTTCCACCTTAGAGTAAAAAATGAGAATGGTAATTTTTTAGATAATGTATCTCAAATTGTAACTTCATTTCTTCTACGGTTGGCATTCTGAGAAGTGAAATTGCATTTGCAACATATGAAGTCACATTGTGAAAAGTTGTGATTATGAGAAACAAAGTTGCAATTGAGAAATATAACAAATTGTGACATCTAAAGTAGGGATACACAATATATTAGTATAAATATCATATAAGGGCATTTTCTTAATCTATATTGAATGTAAGCAATAGGTTGTTTGCACATGACGTCACTGATGACGCGCGAAATGCAGCTGGAGGGCAGGAAGTGATTTTTGTCTCCATAGAAATCACTAGCAGAAACTCCAAATGCCTGTTTTGCTTTGTTTATGGATGCTCAAATCGGACAAACCGAGAAACCACAAGGAGCTTTTATCGTGTACGAAAATGTGTTGTTCATAAGTGGGGAAAAGTCAAGAAATTGATTAAAAGACGCAGGAAAAAGTGGCTTGTAAACCTGTGTCTGCGGTCGGGAGGAGCGAAGCTCGTGTGATAATGCTCGTGCGTGTAAATGGTTATTATAGGATATAATAATATATTAAGATATTTATAAAGATATAAAAAGAT